>NC_084735.1:6820573-7120573 GCF_033978785.1 Entelurus aequoreus
GTATGTATATATATGTATATTTATGTATGTATATATGTATATATGTATATTTATGCATGTATATATGTATATGTATGTATGTATTAGGGATGTCCGATAATGGCTTTTTGCCGATATCCGATATTCCGATATTGTCCAACTCTTTAATTACCGATACCGATATCAACCGATACCGATATCAACCGATATATGCAGTCGTGGAATTAACACATTATTATGTCTAATTTGGACAACCAGGTATGGTGAAGATAAGGTACTTTTTAAAAAAAATTAGTAAAATAAGATAAATAAATTAAAAACATTTTCTTGAATAAAAAAGAAAGTACAACAATATAAAAACAGTTACATAGAAACTAGTAATGAATGAAAATGAGTAAAATTAACTGTTAGAGGTTAGTACTATTAGTGGAGCAGCAGCACGCACAATCATGTGTGCTTACGGACTGTATCCCTTGCAGACTGTATTGATATATATTGATATATAATGTAGGAACCAGAATATTGATAACAGAAAGAAACAACCCTTTTGTGTGAATGAGTGTAAATGGGGGAGGGAGGTTTTTTGGGTTGGTGCACTAATTGTGAGTGTATCTTGTGTTTTTTATGTTGATTTAATAAAAAACAAACAAAAAAAAAACGATACCGATAATAAAAAAACCGATACCGATAATTTCCGATATTACATTTTAACGCATATATCGGCCGAACAGAAAGAAACAACCCTTTTGTGTGAATGAGTGTAAATGGGGGGAGGGAGGTTTTTTGGGTTGGTGCACTAATTGTAAGTGTATCTTGTGTTTTTTATGTTGATTTAATAAAAAAAAACAAAAAAAACAAAACAAAACAAAAAAACGATACCGATAATAAAAAAACCGATACCGATAATTTCCGATATTACATTTTAACGCATATATCGGCCGATAATATCGGCAGGCCGATATTATCGGACATCTCTAGTATGTATGCATATATGTATATGTATGTATATATATATATATATATATATATATATATATATATATATATATATATATATATATATATATATATATATATATATATATATATATATATATATATATATAAGATAAGGTACTTTTTAAAAAAATTAGTAAAATAAGATAAATAAATTAAAAACATTTTCTTGAATAAAAAAGAAAGTACAACAATATAAAAACAGTTACATAGAAGCTAGTAATGAATGAAAATGAGTAAAATTAACTGTTAAAGGTTAGTACTATTAGTGGAGCAGCAGCACGCACAATCATGTGCGCTTACGGACTGTATCCCTTGCAGACTGTATTGATATATATTGATATATAATGTAGGAACCAGAATATTGATAACAGAAAGAAACAACCCTTTTGTGTGAATGAGGAGGGAGGTTTTTTGGGTTGGTGCACTAATTGTAAGTGTATCTTGTGTTTTTTATGTTGATTTAATAAAAAAAAACAAAAAAACAAACAAACAAAAAAAAAAAAAACCGATACCGATAATAAAAAAACCGATACCGATAATTTCCGATATTACATTTTAACGCATATATCGGCCGATAATATCGGCAGGCCGATATTATCGGACATCTCTAGTATGTATGCATATATGTATATGTATGTATATATATATATATATATATATATATATATATATATATATATATATATATATATATATATATATATATATATACATAATATGCAACTTTCAAGCCTTCTTTTGAATCATTTTGAAGATTATGGCCTACATCTTCAATTGAAAAAAAATCTCAGAAAACGTGAGGTCTTCAAAACCTAACCACGACCCATCAGGACCGAGGGTGACGTCTCTTGCCCAAAAGCATAATCAATCAATCAATCAATCAATGTTTACTTATATAGCCCTAAATCACGAGTGTCTCAAAGGGCTGCACAAGCAACAACGACATCCTCGGCTCAGATCCCACATCAGGGCAAGGAAAAACTCAACCCAATGGGACAATGAGAAACCTTGTGAGATGTGGCTAGAGTATACAAATGAGTTTTAAGATGGGACTTAAATGCTTCTACTGAGGTAGCATCTCTAACTGTTACCGGGAGGGCATTCCAGAGTACTGGAGCCCCAATAGAAAACGCCCGAATAGAAAATGCCCTATAGCCCGCAAATTATGGCAACAATGGCAACATGCGACATACATTGTAAAGTTTTCCAGGAGTTGCTTGGTTGGATTTGTCGATGGGTAAGAAAACAATTGCCTGAAAAGAATGCATTCAGTAATTAAATAATTGTCGGCCCCACCTATAAAGGCGGTGCCGAGTGTAATGTCATGATCTTTAATAAGCCAGGGACAGACTCTAAGACATCAACACTCAAGTCGAGTTCTAGGCCAGGCCATACGATGCGGTAAGTCTTCTGTTCATATTCAAGTCTGGTTGTGTGACGACTGCCTGGAATTGTATTTTGTGTTGTCAATGGGGACTTTCCAAGAAGTTGGGGTTCTATTTATTTTAATATTGAAATAGATCTTGTATCAACCATTCCTTTTATTGTAAGCGCCACCATGGGCAGTCCGATGAGGGTAGTTTTCAGTAGCATTGTGAAGAATAGAGAGAAGGGGCGAACAGAAGAGTGTTACGTCCCGGTTTCAGCAGTACAAGGTCCGGGGGCACGATTGGTGAGGTGGTGAAAAGGGAAGTATTAAGATGGACAGGGGAAGTAAACCGGAGGATACAGACTGTGAAACATTCTGCCGGTCCTGGCGCCGATAGATCCGTACGGTCGCAGGCAGAGTACGCCATGAGCCGGGTGATGCCAGTCCCCCAGGATGCTGCGTATTCGCTTTAGACAGTGAGTCGTGCACCTGGCACGCGTCCACGGGAGTGTCGTCCTCGCCGCAGGGCCTGTTGGTTCGCTTTAGTGCAGCTGGCAAACCACACGAAAAACCTGTACTTTTGGGCTCTATTGTTCATTTTTGCAATATGTTTGCACATTTGAGTTTCCTTCGGAAAAGTGTTGATGTCCCAGCGTAGACCTTCTGTTATTTGATTGTGATTCTGATCTGTATCGACTCTCAATAGAGTAAAACAAATCAAAAATAAAAAACCCTTTCATAAATGTTTGTGTAGAAATTCATCAAAGAAAACTATTTTCCCAGAACTGACATCCCGTGTTATTGCAAAAGTATTGATTTAGAATCGAGAATCGTTTTTAATCAAGAATATCGCTAGCCTCAGGAACTGAATCGAATCATGTGCTGCCCACAGATTCACAGCCCGACTTGTGACACCTATGGTGACACCCGTCAACTGACCAAAAACTGTTTTATCACCTGAGAAATCGGATCTGGAAATTGTCATTCATCATTGACTATTCATCGTATTGACTATTGCAATTCTCTCTTTTCAACAAGTCAACGCTGAAGAGACTTCAGACGATACAAAATGTTTTTTTATTTAGCCATTTGACAGGTGCACCCAAAACAGCCCACATCACCCCCATTTTATCCAGTCTTCATTGGCTTCCAGTCAAATTCCGCATTGAGTTTAAGACTTTAGTCCTGACTTTCCGTGTGTTGCATGGTGGGGCCCCTCAGTACATCACTGACTTGCTATGCCCCTACTCTTCAGGGTCTTCAGGCCAGGGTCTTATAAAGATCCCAAAAACTCATTTTAAAACCCGTGGAAACCTGGCATTCCAGACTATAGCTCCCAGATTCTGGAACAACTTGCACCAGTCCCTCCGTGATCTTGACTGTGTTGACACTTTTAAGAAACATTTGAAAACTTCTCTTTTGAGTAAAGATTTTAGTTAATGCACCTTTTAAGTATAATTTTTAATACACTTTGTGTCCTTTTTATGATGTTGCCCCTGTTGTTTTCATTGAATTGTTGTTTTACTTCACGTATGTTTTGGACAGCGCTTTGTGAAAAGCGCTCTATAAATAAAATTGACTTACTTACATACTTACCAAATGACGACTGGCTGTGCTCCAGCTGAATTCAAACAACAACCTTGATCCTGCCCAAGCTGTGGAATTGTAGGCCTATCTCTAAGATGCCTCTTTTTTATTTTTGTTATTTTTTATTTATTTTTTATTTTATTTTATTTTTTATATAAAAAAAAAAAAAAAAAAAAAAAAAATTTAATTAAAAAAAAAAAAAAAAAAAAAAAAAAAATTAAAAAAAGATGCTTCTTTTTTATCCAAATTTTTAGAAAAAGTGGTTCACAGTCAACCCCTAGCTTACATTGAGTTAAATGGCATCATGGAGAACTTTCAGTCAGGGTTTAACTCCCGCCATAGCACATAGACAGCAGTGAAAAAGTAAGTCGTTAAAAACTTTTAAAAGCGCTGATTCTGGAAAAAAAACGGCCGCCCTGTTGCCCCTCGATCAGACTGCAGCAATCGATACAGCATGGGCAGTCGGAGCTCTGCCCCCAACTCCTACCTCGCAGACAGGAGCATGTTGGTGCAAGTTGACCAGCATTCTTCCTCAGCCTCTCCCCTAAACCGCCTCGGGGCAACATTATTTTCCGCTGCTCAAACCTATTTTTAGAAAATACAATGTATCCTTCCACTGCCCTGCCCATGATTTTCAAATATACGTACTACTCAAAACAAGCCTCAACTGAATTGTATACAGGAAGTTTTTTGATTGATTGATTGATTGAAACTTTTATTAGTAGATTGCACAGTGAAGTACATATTCCGTACAATTGACCACTAAATGGTAACACCCCAATAAGTTTTTCAACTTGTTTAAGTCGGGGTCCACGTTATCAATTCATGGTCCAAGCTTTTTAAATTTGAACTAAACCAAGACAGCGATAATTGTGTTTGGTGATCCGGACATTTGAAATGGTTATGAAAGCCCACTTGCCTCGTTATCTCATCCTTTTGTGAGAAACCTTGGGTTTCTAACTGCATGAACAAATCTCAGCAGGTCAATGTATCTTTTTCCAACTGAAACTTTTAAGCAGGGTTAAAAAGTACTGGTTTTGAAAAAGCGTTCATGCCACTGTAACCCACTGTCCTCCCTTCGCCGCCTCCAGGAGGTACAGAATGCAGGAGCCCGCTTGCTAGGAAGGACCAAGCTCTGGGAGCACATAACCCCTGTGCTCTCGGCTCTTCGTTGGCTTCCAGTAGATTTAAGGATTGATTTTAAAATGCTGCTCTTTGTTTTTAAACGTTTCTATGGACTTGCCACATCCCACTGGTCTGAGCTCAAGCAGCCTCACTGCTCAGGAAGACCTATGAGGTCTGCAAACAAACTGGTCCTGTCTCTCCCATGCTCCAGACTCGGCACTGGGGGGGGGGGGGGGGGACTGAGTCTTTTCCGCAGCTGCGCCTAAACCAGGGGTCGGCAACCCGCGGCTACGGAGCCGCATGCGGCTCCTTGACCACTCTGATGCGGCGCAGCTACAGCAATGCCAACCCCCCCGATTTTCCCAGCAGACTTATGGATCTCAGTGTCTCTCATAGATTACTCCCAGGGAAAAAATAATCCTATTTGCACTCTAATTACCAGAAACAGGGCGTGCCCTAATTGCACTGCAGTAATTGTCCTCTATAGCATTTACATACAGCGTGCCAGTCCAGCCACATGTTGCATGTTGTTATTACTTGCACACACAGGAGACAGCAAAGCATACTTACTCATCAGCCACACAGCTTACACTGACGGTAGCCGTATCAAACAACTTTAACATTGTTACGTTACAAATATGCGCCACACTGTGAACCCACACCAAAAAAGAATGAAAAACACATTTCTGGAGAACATCCCACCGTAACACAACATAAACACAACACAACCATTACCCAGAATCCCATGCAGCCCTAACTCTTCCGGTCTACATTATACACCCCCCGCTACCACCAAATCCCCCCACACATCAACCCCCCCCCCCCTCTCTCCGTGCGTTGGTTGAGCGGAAGAGTTAGGGCTGCATGGGATTCTGGGTATTGGTACCGTCAGTGTAAGATGTGTGGCTGCTGACTTAGTACGCCTTGCTGTCACTTACTTGAGCAAGCTGAAATTGCATTCTACGTGTGGTTGAGCAGGTACACTGTTAGGGCAGACTGTAGAGGGCGCCAAATGCAGTGTCATCACGCTCTGATATCCGGGAGTCTCCCGGGAAAAATGAGAGGGTTGGCAAGTATGACGCTATCAAGCGCCATTCATTCAAAACTCGCGGGCTGCACTAACATCAAATTTCCACATTAAAGTGCGTGCTGGTGCGTGCGTCGGAGACCCCTGGTTAACATAGCACAAAGCATTTAAGCTTTGTATGCGGTGTTTTTCATTTTAAATTTTTTTTTGTGGCTCCCGTTACTTTCTTTAATTTGTGAAACTTGCCAAAATGGCTCTTTGAGTGGTAAAGGTTGCCGACCCCTGGCCTAAACCATGGAATGCTCTACTTCTGCATATTAGGGCCGCCCAAACTTTGGAGCATTTTAAAACCCCGCTAAAAACTCATTTATTTTCTCAAGCATTTTGCAAATGCACTTACAGATAAAAATCATAAAGTGCCGTACAAAACATTGGTGAATTACATCAACAATCAAATTTAAACAATAGGGGCAACATCATAAAAAGGATTAAAACAAGTGGATTAGAATTTAAAAGCTGTCTGAAAATCAAAGTCTTCAATTGTTTTTTTTAAAAGAGTCAACACCGTCAAGTTCACAGAGGGACTGGTGCAAGTCGTTCCAGAGTCTGTGGGCTACAGCCTGAAATTCCGGGCCCCCACAGGTTTTAAAATGAGTGATTGGGATCTTTAGAAGACCCTGGCCTGAAGGCCGAAGGCTGCATAGTGAGGTGTAGGGGCACAACAAATCAACGCACAGAAAGCCAGTACTAAAATTCGAAACTTTTTGCAGAATTTGACTGGAAGCCACTGAAGACCAGATAGAATAGGGGTAATGTGGGCTGTTCTGAGTGAACCGGGCAGAAGTCTGGCACTCGGTACAATCTGAAGTCTCTTTAGAGTTGCCTTGTTGAAAAGATTGAAAACAGAGAGACGAGATACACGCGGGAATGATCATTTCGAGATCAAGTTTTGACAACAAATTTCTCACTTTAGAGGTATTCCCCGAGTGATAAAAACAGCTTTTGGTCAGTCGACGACAGTGACCCTCCAAAGACATAGACTGTTCTGGTTTCTAAGGCCGGTTTTAAGAGATGCACCCAGAGCACCAAGGGGACTTTTTGAGGGCAATGATCAGAGTTTTCGTTTTAGTTTGTCGGAAGGAATCTCGAAGACAACCAGGATACACAATCCAAGAACTCCCATAAAAAGTGAAAATCTGAATGCAGTTGAGTGTCACCTGCATAGAAATGATAAGAAACCTTTTTAAAACCCCAGAAGATTTAGGTGACAATGTATGACTTGAAGCTCAGTGGTAAAAACTGCCGTCTTACAGAAGGTCAAATACTACCTGCCCGTAAAGCAGTTAGAAACAACCGTGCATGCACTAATAACGTCCCGCTTGGACTACTGTACCTCTCTATAAGTTGGCATTAATCCGTCTCCCACTCACTGCTTACAACTGGTCCAAAACGCAGGAACAGGAACACCTGTACTGGTTTCTCTCCGCTGGCTGCCTGTTGTTTTTAGAATTCAATTCCAGATTTTGATATTTGTTTTCAAATCTCTTCATACGCCGGCTCCACCATATATATATATATATATATATATATATATATCTGGCCTACTTTTTCCGCACACCCCGGTCAGAGCGCCAAGGTCATCTGGCCATTGCTTTTTTTTTTTTTAGAATGCCCAAGGTCGAAGCTGAAGACCAGAGGAGGCAGAGGTTTTGCGTTCGCAGGCCCTAAACTCTGGTGCACCCTCCCTCTGAATCTCGGAGCTGCAACATCTCTCGAGACTTGTACTGTAAAGTAGCGACTGTTTTAAAATTGAGCCGTAAAAATAAATCAACCTTGGCTTTGACCTTGAGTTCTACCATTTTTGCGAAGTCTCTTCTTATGGTGTCAGAAGCTTTAGAAGGCACAGAACGATTGGGCTCTGATTCACACCGTTTCAACTTCAAAATGTTTAATCCCTTCAGAAATCTTTGGGACTTCTGCAACAAATTTCCGGGATTTCCAGTTTTCCAGGAAATTTTTCCAATTGAAAATGAACGGGCAATATTGTTTAAACTTCCACAATTTCCTAATTTTTCAACCAAGTCAAGCTGTTCCACCTTCAGCACTCATCAAAACGCTCAAAACTCATCCTGCTAATTGAAACTAGCAAATTTCCAGGTTCTGAAGAATTCCGGGTACTCCCAAAATTCCCGGTTTTTGAAAGCCCTAATTTTACCCTTTTTTCCAGCTTCATTCGGTTTGGCTATGCTTCACACCGTTTCAACTTCAAAATGTTTAATCCCTTAAGAAATCTTTGGGACTTCTGCAACAAATTTCCGGGATTTCCAGTTTTCCAGGAAATTTTTCCAATTGAAAATGAACGGGCAATATTGTTTAAACTTCCACAATTTCCAAATTTTTCAACCAAGTCAAGCTGTTCCACTTTCAACACTCATCAAAACGCTCAAAACTCATCCTGCTAATTGAAACTAGCAAATTTCCAGGTTCCGAAGAATTCTGGGTACTCCCAAAATTCCCGGTTTTTGAAAGCCCTAATTTTACCCTTTTTTTCAGCTTCATTCGGTTTGGCTATGCTTCACACCGTTTCAACTTCAAAATATTTAGTCCCTTCAAAAATCTTTGGGAATTCTGCAAAAAATTTCCAGGATTTCCAGTTTTCCAGGAATTTTTACCAATTGAAAATGAACGGGCGATATTGTTTAAACTTCCACAATTTCCTCATTTTTCAACCAAGTCAAGCCGTTCCACCTTCAGCACTCATCAAAACGCTCAAAACTCATCCTGCTAGTTGAAATTAGCAAATTTCCAGGTTCCAAAAAATTCCAGGAACTCCCAGAATTCCCCGGTTTTTGAAAGCCCTAATTTTACCCTTTTTTTCGGCTTCATTCGGTTTGGCTCTGATTCACACCGTTTCAACTTCAAAATGTTTAATCCCTTCAGAAATATTTGGGACTTCTGCAACAAATTTCCGGGATTTCCAGTTTTCCAGGAAATTTTTCCAATTGAAAATGAACGGGCGATATTGTTTAAACTTCCACAATTTCCTCATTTTTCAACCAAGTCAAGCCGTTCCACTTTCAACACTCATCAAAACGCTCAAAACTCATCCTGGTAGTTGAAACTGGCAAATTTCCAGGTTCCAAAAAATTCCAGGAACTCCCAGAATTCCCCGGTTTTTGAAAGCCCTAATTTTACCCTTTTTTTCGGCTTCATTCGGTTTGGCTCTGATTCACACCGTTTTAACTTCAAAATGTTTAATCCCTTCAGAAATCTTTGGGACTTCTGCAACAAATTTCCGGGATTTCCAGTTTTCCAGGAAATTTTTCCAATTGAAAATGAACGGGCGATATTGTTTAAACTTCCACAATTTCCTAATTTTTCAACCAAGTCAAGCCATTCCACCTTTAGCACTCATCAAAACGCTCAAAACTCATCCTGCTAATTGAAACTAGCAAATTTCCAGGTTCCGAAGAATTCCGGGTACTCCCAAAATTCCCGGTTTTTGAAAGCCCTAATTTTACCCTTTTTTTCAGCTTCATTCGGTTTGGCTATGATTCACACCGTTTCAACTTCAAAATATTTAGTCCCTTCAAAAATCTTTGGGAATTCTGCAACAAATTTCCAGGATTTCCAGTTTTCCAGGAATTTTTACCAATTGAAAATGAACGGGCAATATTGTTTAAACTTCCCCAATTTCCTAATTTTTCAACCAAGTCAAGCTGTTCCACTTTCAACACTCATCAAAACGCTCAAAACTCACCCTGCTAATTGAAACTAGCAAATTTCCAGGTTCCGAAGAATTCTGGGTACTCCCAAAATTCCCGGTTTTTGAAAGCCCTAATTTTACCCTTTTTTTCCAGCTTCATTCGTTTTGGCTATGCTTCACACCGTTTCAACTTCAAAATATTTAGTCCCTTCAAAAATCTTTGGGAATTCTGCAAAAAATGTCCAGGATTTCCAGTTTTCCAGGAATTTTTACCAATTGAAAATGAACGGGCGATATTGTTTAAACTTCCACAATTTCCTCATTTTTCAACCAAGTCAAGCCGTTCCACTTTCAACACTCATCAAAACTCATCCTGGTAGTTGAAACTGGCAAATTTCCAGGTTCCAAAAAAATTCCAGGAACTCCCAGAATTCCCCGGTTTTTGAAAGCCCTAATTTTACCCTTTTTTTCGGCTTCATTCGGTTTGGCTCTGATTCACACCGTTTCAACTTCAAAATGTTTAATCCCTTCAGAAATCTTTGGGACTTCTGCAACAAATTTCCGGGATTTCCAGTTTTCCAGGAAATTTTTCCAATTGAAAATGAACGGGCAATATTGTTTAAACTTCCACAATTTCCTAATTTTTCAACCAAGTCAAGCTGTTCCACCTTCAGCACTCATCAAAACGCTCAAAACTCATCCTGCTAATTGAAACTAGCAAATTTCCAGGTTCCGAAGAATTCCGGGTAATCCCAAAATTCCCGGTTTTTGAAAGCCCTAATTTTACCCTTTTTTTCCAGCTTCATTCGTTTTGGCTATGCTTCACACCGTTTCAACTTCAAAATATTTAGTCCCTTCAAAAATCTTTGGGAATTCTGCAAAAAATTTCCAGGATTTCCAGTTTTCCAGGAATTTTTACCAATTGAAAATGAATGGGCGATATTGTTTAAACTTCCACAATTTCCTCATTTTTCAACCAAGTCAAGCCGTTCCACCTTCAGCACTCATCAAAACGCTCAAAACTCATCCTGCTAGTTGAAATTAGCAAATTTCCAGGTTCCAAAAAATTCCAGGAACTCCCAGAAGTCCCGGTTTTTGAAAGCCCTAATTTTACCCTTTTTTTCAGCTTCATTCGGTTTGGCTATACTTCACACCGTTTCAACTTCAAAATATTTAGTCCCTTCAAAAATCTTTGGGAATTCTGCAAAAAAATTCCAGGATTTCCAGTTTTCCAGGAATTTTTACCAATTGAAAATGAACGGGCGATATTGTTTAAACTTCCACAATTTCCTCATTTTTCAACCAAGTCAAGCCGTTCCACCTTCAGCACTCATCAAAACGCTCAAAACGCATCCTGCTAGTTGAAATTAGCAAATTTCCAGGTTCCAAAAAATTCCAGGAACTCCCAGAATTCCCGGTTTTTGAAAGCCCTAATTTTACCCTTTTTTTCGGCTTCATTCGGTTACCAAGATGCAGAAAGCCGAGGAAGCTGCGTGCATATAAAAAGGCATTTGATACTAAAATAAACAAAAGGCGAGAGCCGCTGGGAAAAGGCTCTAAAAGCATAGGTAAGGATTTACTAAATGAAAGTAAGCGGATCAGGTTACAAAACAACAGAAGGGAATGCTGCATAACAGCAAAGACTCACTGGTAAGAACGCCCACAAACTGTCTAATGATGAAGCATCAAACAATCAGACAAAGTCCCGACAAAGAACGAAAGCATCTGAACAACTTAAATAGTCTTAATTACCAACAGAAAACAGGTGCTTAGTGTGTTCAAAGGCAGGCGTGAAGCGGCAGCAGGAAACGACAACACAGCAAGTGAAAACTACAAAATAAGAGTGCAGGGCAGGAACTAAAACACTACACACAGGAAAATACCAAGAAACTAAAAAGAAGTCACGGCCTGACAGGACGTGTAGCATAAGCCTATTCAAGTGGGCTTCACAAAACCATTCAAACTAGACCAGACCAAGACTTTCTAATGTCTCTTGGCAGCCAAGAATCGTCCTTACAAGTGGAGATAACTGACATGCACGCATCATTTGAGCTTCAACAAGCACTTAAGAACGAAGACTCTGCAACCTTTTGGGCCAAGTGTGTTGATGCAGGAAAGTTCCAAAGCACTAAAAAAAACTTGCCTTTTCTGCGGTAACCATGTTCGGCTCTCCTCGCACCCGCGAATCAAGTAAATAGACAAAAAGAAGTCCCTCGTTTTGTGCATTTACTTTTGCACTCGCCTTCTTTTGTTGTCATCCTATCCTTATGTGTGCGCCTTCTGTTTATATTAAATAACATCATTTTACTCACCGCCTGCCTCCCGTCTCTGCATCCTTGGGGTCCCGTGGCCAAGCTGCATTCCAGCTCCTTGAACTTTCCCACATGTTGTCAGTTCAAGCCACTGTGGTGCCCCCTTGTTTCGCACATAAAACAGCTTTGTTGAAAAAATAACATTTAATTGTTTTCAGCATGCTGTGTTTAAAGTCATAATAAATCCAACATTCAAAATGTAATTACTTGTGTATGTCCGGCCCCAGAGCCCCTGGGCTCCTAAAACTGCAGCCCCTCTTTATTATGTCGGTGAAAAGCCCTGGTGTAGCATGTGCAAGGGGGGACAGGAGGCGTCCCGTTAAAGCGAACACAGACGATAATCAGAATCAGAATCAGAAATGAGGGGAAATGAACAGTTTCAGCACAATCCCATTCAAGAGGAGACAAACATTATAGGGAGACAGAACAGGATCGCTGACGGGTTTGCCAACTTCCGGCGCCCCCTAACAAAAAAAGGTGAGAAACAGGTAAATTCAGTCTAAGCCTGGGCCC
The DNA here is from genome assembly GCF_033978785.1 of Entelurus aequoreus. Classification (NCBI taxonomy): domain Eukaryota; kingdom Metazoa; phylum Chordata; class Actinopteri; order Syngnathiformes; family Syngnathidae; genus Entelurus; species Entelurus aequoreus. Next base: position 6,833,191 of record NC_084735.1, read on the forward strand.
CTGGAGAGGAGGTCCAGACTGAGGCCAAGGGGGAAAAAACTCATAGCCATAGCACACATAAACATGTGTGTAAGAGGGAAACATCAAAGAACACAAAGGACATTAAAGACATTAAAAGAGCAGAGCTGATGCAACCAGTCATTTCTACACAAAGCCACAAAAGTAAAAAAACAAAACAAACAAAAAAAAAACTTATACACTGTGGTGGCCTCTGTGGTGTTCCACGCCATCGTCTGCTGGGGTGGGGTGGGCATGACCAGAGACAGGAGCAGACCCAACAAAGCAACCAGGAGAGCCGACTCCACCAACGGCCGCCCACCAACTCTTGGCCAGTGTCCAGTCCGCATGGATGAGCAAGGATACATCCAAAGAACCAGAGGTGTCCGATACCTGCTCATTCAGCCAAGACGCCATGAAGCTTGTCCGTCCCGGCGCTCAGCGCTAGCTCCGCAGTCCTGTCTCTTCATCCACATCTCCCCCAGTCTCTCCAAATGGAACTCTGGTGTGGCAGAGACCCAGCAGCTGGTCTCCATGGCCAAAATGCGCCCGGGAGGCAGATCCAGAAGTTCACAAAAAGCACCGCAGAAGTCATGAAAGTGCCACCCCGTGTCACACAGTCCCAAAGGGTCCTGAACCAAAAGGCAAAAAAACCCCACATGAAAACAAGAGGGAAACATCAGGAACACAAAAGGGTGACACAAGAGCAACAGCAGCCATAACAGCGGCGCCATCTTGGGGATGGCGCCGGATAATAAACTGCTCCCTGAACCTTCTGGAGGACAGAGTCAGGAGGATCCTGTCTGACCCCTCAAATCCTGTCCAGGACTTCTTCAACCTTCTGCCCTCTGGCGGCAGGTACAGGGTCTCAAGAAGCCGGACTAATCACCTCAAAAACACTTTTCACCCGTGGGTCATCAGGCTCCTTGCTCTTTGAAACAGCCTTCAAGTCTCATTAGCATCATTTTTTTCACTGGTTGAACTGAATTAGTTCTTAAGTACTGAAGTGAATTCATTGACTCATATTATGTTCAACATGCGGTGAATGTTTATATTCAACTTGGAGCCTCAGTTGGACATTCGCATATGGACTGGGTTAACTCTCTCACGAGAAGAGGCAATACATTCAGACTTCGGAATGCAAAAGTGATAAGTCTATCCTGGAGGAGAAACCCCTTGTCTATCTTCACGTCAACACTGAAGTTACAACTTATAGAGGTTGTTTTTGCGGTCACTTACACATGAACATCTCCTTACATGGTCAGGTTGCACTCTTCTGAATTAACACACACCCAGACAGAGAAAGAAGGAATATACGACTGTGGTTAGGCTCCTCCAAGTTAGGAGTGCCTAATTTTTTGACTTGACCTCCACCAGGTACTGCAGTCCTGTATAATGACACTCGCTTGTAATAAAGCAACTTTTTGTTCGGCAAAGCGCCTCCAACGTCTCTTTTGATCCAGCCGCAAGACCAGAAATACACATCAGTAACGTGCTAGGGGACGCCTCTTATCCATTTACTGAGCTGTCTGTCATGAGTCCACGGCCCTCGCAGGTGCTCCACACAAAAAAGGGGCCAAAAGCCTAAATCTGAAAAAATAAATTTGAATCTGAAAAAAAAAAATTAAACTGTGAAAAATGTATTAAAAAAAACAAACAAAAAGTTCAAATCAATATCAAAAGATATAAACGTGAAAAATGAAAACAACAACATTTAAAAGAGTTATAGGTGTGAAAATAAAATGTATGTCCATCCATCCATCCATCTTCAACCGCTTATCCGGAATCGGGTCGCGGGGACAGCAGCTCCAGCAGAGACCCCCAGACTTCCCTCTCCAGAGCAACATTTGCGACTTCCTCCTGGGGAATCCCGAAGCGTTCCCAGGCCAGAGAGGAGATGTAATCCCCCCATCTGGTCCTTGGCCTGCCGCGGGGTCTCCTCCCAGTGGGACGTGCAACGAGGTCCTCCCTAGGGAGACGCTCGTGAGGCATCCGCACGAGATGCCCGAACCACCTAAGCTGGCTCCTTTCCAAGCGAAGGAGCAGCGGCTCTACTCCGAGTCTCTCTCGGGTGACTGCACTGCTCACCCTATCTCTAAGGGAGATGCCAGCCACCCTTCTGAGGAAACTCAGTTCGGCCGCTTGTATCCGCGATCTTATTCTTTCGGTCATTACCCACACTTCATGACCATAGGTGAGAGTAGGAATGTAGATAGCTCGGTAGACCGAGAGCTTTGCCTTCTGGCTCAGCTCCCGTTTCGTCACAACAGTGCGGCAAATGTATGTACTTATTTTTATTTTGAAACGCAACTTCAATACTTGAACTTTCCGTTTCAAAGTAAAATTTAAAGTAAATTAGAAACCTTTTGCCCCAAATTTAGCTCCGTAGACCTTCTTTTTCCGGCCAATTCTAAAGATGGACAGCAAATTTAGCTCCATAAAAGGCCAAGGTCAAGGTTTTTACTCGACGTTTGTGCATAAACTTACAGTTCAGACTCTTCGCGTCAACATTATAACAAAAAGCGCAATTAAAGTACAACAATAACATTTTAAATTGGATGTATGAATGCATTACACAGAGATGGGTTATGCAAACACTTTTAAACTAAGGACAATGAAGAGAAACATTTAATTTTGTAGATGAAAAGTATTTACAGAGTTTAAACAAAACAAAACAAGCTATATTTTAAATAAATGGCATCAATATTGAGATATTTGATTATATTTTTTACAGGAGATAACAGCAATTTGTGACGAAAACTCCCTAAGATGAAAATGAAGACATTCATTCTTCTACTCCTACTTCATGGTAAGTAATCTCGTCTAACAATTCCACTATATAGCTAAATGCCATCACTGACTAAACTTCTCAATGCAAACAGGAACTATCAGTGTGTCTGCTTGGGTAGAACTCCAAGGAATCAAGATTAGTACACGACTCCATGACCGAATACACTTCAAAAAAGAAACACTCGAAGGAAGCACAAGTAGCCCGGGCACCCAAAACAGCCAAAATACCATCACTATAACTGACACTCCTGGAAGCTCAAGTAGCACAAAAAGCGAAGGTACCCCTAGCAGACCAAATACCATAACTAGCACTGGAAGTCCTGGAAGCTCAGGTACCACAAGTAGCCCAAACACCCAAAACAGTTCAAATACCATAACTAGCACTGGAAGTCCTGGAAGCTCAGGTACCACAAGTAGCCCAGGCACTCCTACCAGTTCAAATACCATCACTATCCCTGGCAGCTCTGGGATCACAGCCACCACCAGTAGCCCTGGAACTTCTGGAAGCTCAAGTACCACAAGTAGCCCAGGCACCCCTACCAGCTCAAATACCATCACTATCTCTGGCAGCCCTGGGAGCACAGTCACCGCCAGCAGCCCTGGAAATCCCGGAAGCTCAGGTACCACAAGTAGCCCAGGCAACCCTAACAGTCCAAATACCATAACTAGCACTGGAACTCCCGGAAACTCAGGTACCACAAGTAGCCCAGGCACTCCTACCAGTTCAAATACCATCACTATCCCTGGCAGCCCTGCGATCACAGCCACCACCAGTAGCCCTGGAACTCCTGGAAGTTCAGGCACCTCCAGTAGCCCTGGCACATTCAGCACCCCTGGCACATTCAGCAGTTCCGGCACCTCTGGAAGCACAGTCACTGCCAGCAGCCCTGGAACTCCCGGAAGCTCAGGTACCACAAGTAGCCCAGGCACCCCTACCAGTTCAAATACCATCACTATCCCTGGCAGCCCTGGGAGCACAGTCACCGCCAGCAGCCCTGGAAATCCCGGAAGCTCAGGTACCACAAGTAGCCCAGGCACCCCTAACAGTCCAAATACCATAACTAGCACTGGAACTCCCGGAAACTCAGGTACCACAAGTGGCCCAGGCACTCCTACCAGTTCAAATACCATCACTATCCCTGGCAGCCCTGGGATCACAGCCACCAGCAGTAGCCCTGGAACTCCTGGAAGTTCAGGCACCACAAGTAGCCCAGGCACCCCTCCCAACTCAAATACAATCACAAGCTCTGTAACTCTTGGAAGCCCAGTTATCACAATTAGCCTAGGCACCCCTATCAGCCCAGACACCATCACCAGCCAAGGCACCCCTGGGAGCTCAGGCCCCAGCAATAGCCCTGGAACCACTGGGAGACCAGGCATCACAAGCACCTCAGGCACAACTGTAGGGTCAGGCACCTCCAGTAGCCCTAGCACATTCAGCACCCCTGGCACATTCAGCAGTTCCGGCACCTCTGGAAGCACAGTCACTGCCAGCAGCCCTGGAACTCCCGGAAGCTCAGGTACCACAAGTAGCCCAGGCACCCCTACCAGTTCAAATACCATCACTATCCCTGGCAGCCCTGGGATCACAGCCACCAGCAGTAGCCCTGGAACTCCTGGAAGTTCAGGCACCACAAGTAGCCCAGGCACCCCTCCCAACTCAAATACAATCACAAGCTCTGTAACTCTTGGAAGCCCAGTTATCACAATTAGCCTAGGCACCCCTATCAGCCCAGACACCATCACCAGCCAAGGCACCCCTGGGAGCTCAGGCCCCAGCAATAGCCCTGGAACCACTGGGAGACCAGGCATCACAAGCACCTCAGGCACAACTGTAGGGTCAGGCACCTCCAGTAGCCCTAGCACATTCAGCACCCCTGGCACATTCAGCAGTTCCGGCACCTCTGGAAGCACAGTCACCGCCAGCAGCCCTGGAACTCCTGGAAGCTCAGGTACCACAAGTAGCCCAGGCACTCCTACCAGTTCAAATACCATCACTATCCCTGGCAGCCCTGGAATCACAGCCACCACCAGTAGCCCTGGAACTTCTGGAAGTTCAGGCACCACAAGTAGCCCAGGCACCCCTCCCAACTCAAATACAATCACAAGCTCAGGAACTCTTGGAATCCCAGGTACCACAATTAGCATAGGCACCCCAATCAGCCCAAACACCATCACCAGCCAAGGCACCCCTGGGAGCTCAGGCACCTCCAGTAGCCCTGGCACATTCAGCACCCCTGGCACATTCAGCAATTCCGGCACCTCTGGAAGCACAGTCACCGCCAGCAGCCCTGGAACTCCCGGAAGCTCAGGTACCACAAGTAGCCCAGGCACCCCTACCAGTTCAAATACCATCACTATCCCTGGCAGCCCTGGGAGCACAGTCACCGCCAGCAGCCCTGGAAATCCCGAAAGCTCAGGTACCACAAGTAGCCCAGGCACCCCTAACAGTCCAAATACCATAACTAGCACTGGAACTCCCGGAAACTCAGGTACCACAAGTAGCCCAGGCACTCCTACCAGTTCAAATACCATCACCATCCCTGGCAGCCCTGCGATCACAGCCACCACCAGTAGCCCTGGAACTCCTGGAAGTTCAGGCACCTCCAGTAGCCCTGGCACATTCAGCACCCCTGGCACATTCAGCAGTTCCGGCACCTCTGGAAGCACAGTCACCGCCAGCAGCCCTGGAACTCCCGGAAGCTCAGGTACCACAAGTAGCCCAGGCACCCCTACCAGTTCAAATACCATCACTATCCCTGGCAGCCCTGGGATCACAGCCACCAGCAGTAGCCCTGGAACTTCTGGAAGTTCAGGCACCACAAGTAGCCCAGGCACCTCTCCCAACTCAAATACAATCACAAGCTCTGGAACTCTTGGAATCCCAGGTACCACAATTAGCATTGGCACCCCAATCAGCCCAAGCACCATCACCAGCCAAGGCACCCCTGGGAGCTCAGGCCCCAGCAATAGCCCTGGCACCACTGGGAGACCAGGCATCACAAGCACCTCAGGCACCCCTGTAGGCTCAGGCACCTCCAGTAGCCCTGGCACATTCAGCACCCCTGGCACATTCAGCAGTTCCGGCACCTCTGGAAGCACAGTCACCGCCAGCAGCCCTGGAACTCCCGGAAGCTCAGGTACCACAAGTAGCCCAGGCAACCCTACCAGTTCAAATACCATCACTATCCCTGGCAGCGATGGGATCACAGCCACCAGCAGTAGCCCTGGAACTCCTGGAAGTTCAGGCACCACAAGTAGCCCAGGCACCCCTCCCAACTCAAATACAATCACAAGCTCTGTAACACTTGGAATCCCAGGTACCACAATTAGCATTGGCACCCCTATCAGCCCAGATACCATCACCAGCCAAGGCACCCCTGGGAGCTCAGGCCCCAGCAATAGCCCTGGAACCACTGGGAGACCAGGCATCACAAGCACCTCAGGCACCACTGTAGGCTCAGGCACCTCCAGTAGCCCTAGCACATTCAGCACCCCTGGCACATTCAGCAGTTCCGGCACCTCTGGAAGCACAGTCACCGCCAGCAGCCCTGGAACTCCCGGAAGCTCAGGTACCACAAGTAGCCCAGGCACTCCTACCAGTTCAAATACCATCACTATCCCTGGCAGCCCTGGAATCACAGCCACCACCAGTAGCCCTGGAACTTCTGGAAGTTCAGGCACCACAAGTAGCCAAGGCACCCCTCCCAACTCAAATACAATCACAAGCTCTGTAACTCTTGGAAGCCCAGTTATCACAATTAGCCTAGGCACCCCTATCAGCCCAGACACCATCAACAGCCAAGGCACCCCTGGGAGCTCAGGCCCCAGCAATAGCCCTGGAACCACTGGGAGACCAGGCATCACAAGCACCTCAGGCACCACTGTAGGCTCAGGCACCTCCAGTAGCCCTAGCACATTCAGCACCCCTGGCACATTCAGCAGTTCCGGCACCTCTGGAAGCACAGTCACCGCCAGCAGCCCTGGAACTCCCGGAAGCTCAGGTACCACAAGTAGCCCAGGCACTCCTACCAGTTCAAATACCATCACTATCCCTGGCAGCCCTGGAATCACAGCCACCACCAGTAGCCCTGGAACTTCTGGAAGTTCAGGCACCACAAGTAGCCCAGGCACCTCTCCCAACTCAAATACAATCACAAGCTCTGGAACTCTTGGAATCCCAGGTACCACAATTAGCCTAGGCACCCCTACCAGCCCAAATACCATTACCAGCCAAGGCCCCCCTGGGAGCTCAGGCCCCAGCAATAGCCCTGGAACCACTGGGAGACCAGGCATCACAAGCATCTCAGGCATCCCTGTAGGCTCAGGCACCTCCAGTAACCCTGGCACATTCAGCAGTTCCGGCACCTCTGGAAGCACAGTCACCGCCAGCGGCCCTGCAACTCCCGGAAGCTCAGGTACCACAAGTAGCCCAGGCACCCCTACCAGTTCAAATACCATCACTATCCCTGGCAGCCCTGGGATCACAGCCACCAGCAGTAGCCCTGGAACTTCTGGAAGTTCAGGCACCACAAGTAGCCCAGGCACCTCTCCCAACTCAAATACAATCACAAGCTCTGGAACTCTTGGAATCCCAGGTACCACAATTAGCCTAGGCACCCCTACCAGCCCAAATACCATCACCAGCCAAGGCACTCCTGGGAGCTCAGGCCCCAGCAATAGCCCTGGAACCACTGGGAGACCAGGCATCACAAGCTTCTCAGGCATCCCTGTGGGCTCAGGCACCTCCAGTAACCCTGGCACATTCAGCAGTTCCGGCACCTCTGGAAGCACAGTCACCGCCAGCGGCCCTGTAACTCCCGGAAGCTCAGGTACCACAAGTAGCCCAGGCACCCCTACCAGTTCAAATACCATCACTATCCCTGGAAACCCTGGGATCACAGCCACCAGCAGTAGCCCTGGAACTCCTGGAAGTTCAGGCACCACAAGTAGCCCAGGCACCCCTCCCAACTCAAATACAATCACAAGCTCTGGAACTCTTGGAATCCCAGGTACCACAATTAGCCTAGGCACCCCTACCAGCCCAAATACCATTACCAGCCAAGGCCCCCCTGGGAGCTCAGGCCCCAGCAATAGCCCTGGAACCACTGGGAGACCAGGCATCACAAGCATCTCAGGCATCCCTGTAGGCTCAGGCACCTCCAGTAACCCTGGCACATTCAGCAGTTCCGGCACCTCTGGAAGCACAGTCACCGCCAGCGGCCCTGTAACTCCCGGAAGCTCAGGTACCACAAGTAGCCCAGGCACCCCTACCAGTTCAAATACCATCACTATCCCTGGAAACCCTGGGATCACAGCCACCAGCAGTAGCCCTGGAACTCCTGGAAGTTCAGGCACCACAAGTAGCCCAGGCACCCCTCCCAACTCAAATACAATCACAAGCTCTGGAACTCTTGGAATCCCAGGTACCACAATTAGCCTAGGCACCCCTACCAGCCCAAATACCATTACCAGCCAAGGCCCCCCTGGGAGCTCAGGCCCCAGCAATAGCCCTGGAACCACTGGGAGACCAGGCATCACAAGCATCTCAGGCATCCCTGTAGGCTCAGGCACCTCCAGTAACCCTGGCACATTCAGCAGTTCCGGCACCTCTGGAAGCACAGTCACCGCCAGCGGCCCTGCAACTCCCGGAAGCTCAGGTACCACAAGTAGCCCAGGCACCCCTACCAGTTCAAATACCATCACTATCCCTGGCAGCCCTGGGATCACAGCCACCAGCAGTAGCCCTGGAACTTCTGGAAGTTCAGGCACCACAAGTAGCCCAGGCACCTCTCCCAACTCAAATACAATCACAAGCTCTGGAACTCTTGGAATCCCAGGTACCACAATTAGCCTAGGCACCCCTACCAGCCCAAATACCATTACCAGCCAAGGCCCCCCTGGGAGCTCAGGCCCCAGCAATAGCCCTGGAACCACTGGGAGACCAGGCATCACAAGCATCTCAGGCATCCCTGTAGGCTCAGGCACCTCCAGTAACCCTGGCACATTCAGCAGTTCCGGCACCTCTGGAAGCACAGTCACCGCCAGCGGCCCTGCAACTCCCGGAAGCTCAGGTACCACAAGTAGCCCAGGCACCCCTACCAGTTCAAATACCATCACTATCCCTGGAAACCCTGGGATCACAGCCACCAGCAGTAGCCCTGGAACTCCTGGAAGTTCAGGCACCACAAGTAGCCCAGGCACCCCTCCCAACTCAAATACAATCACAAGCTCTGGAACTCTTGGAATCCCAGGTACCACAATTACCCTAAGCACCCCTACCAGCCCAAATACCATCACCAGCCAAGGCACCCCTGGGAGCTCAGGCCCCAGCAATAGCCCTGGCACCACTGGGAGCCCAGGCATCACAAGCACCTCAGGCACCCCTGTAGGCTCAGACACAACCGTCAACCCAGGTACCATCACCAGCCCTGGAACCCTTGGGAGCCCAGTCACCACAGGCCCCACTGTCATTTTAGTGGATCCGGTAGTACAAAGAGTCACAGAGACAGCAGTTGCATCAGCCACAACAGCCACAGCAACAGCGGCAGCAGTGACAGGAGCAGCTGTGGCAGCAATAGCAGCAGCTTCAGGTGAAATTATTGCTGGAAATGCTGCAGAAAGAGTTGCAACAGCTGCAGAAACAGCAGCTGCTGCTTCATCTTCTCTTATAGCAGGCACAATAAATGCATCTGCAGCAGCACAAGCCGCAAAAGATGCAGCAGATGAGGCTATATTGGCTGCAATAGCTGCGGGGCGAGTGGCAGAAAATGCAACAGGAGCCTTGGCCCCTCTTGCAAGAACTTTATTCTTAGCAGCAGCAAATGCAGCATTAGCAGCGAGAGCAGCTGCAGAGGCTGCAGTATCAGCAGCCAACCGTACGGAATCTGGAATTACTACAGCTAATGCACAATTTGCCATAGAAGCTGCAAGAAATGCAAGCCAAGAGGCTGCGATGGCTGCACAAACCCTCAGTGCATTACTTACTTCAACAAACCTGCCATCAGGAACAGACGACACTGTAAGACAAGTGTTGATTTTAGCTGAAAATGCTACTGAATTAGCAATTGACACAGCAGTGGAAAACTCACTGGCACTGGACACAGCAGAGCAGGCTTTGGTCACAGAAGTAGGAACTGTAGATGCTGAATTATTTGCAACATCAGCCTCAGAAAGAGTACAAATTGCAGCAGCTTTAGTAAGAGAATCCACAGGAGTGGTATTAAATGCTGTGAATGCCCTGGATATTAGCATCACAGATTCTACAAACAGCCCAGGTACCACAGACAACACAGGCCCAACTGGAAACTCAGGCACTGGCAGTATTCCTGGCACTTCCAGCAGCTCTGGCACCCCTGGAAGCTCAGTCACCACCAGCAGCCTTCTCACCCCAGGGAGCCCAGGCATCAGCAGCAACACAGGCTCCCCTGTTAGCTCAGGCACAACCGCCAACCCAGGTACCATCACCAGCCCTGGCGCCCTTGATAGCTCAGTCACCACAGACAACACAGGCCCAACTGGAAACTCAGGCACTAGCAATACGCCTGGCAACCCTGTGAACTCAGATCCCACCAGCAGCTTTAGTACCCCTGTAAGCTCAGGCACCACCAGCATCCCGGGCACTTCCAGCAGCCCTGGCACCCCTGGGAGCTCAGTCACCACCAGCAGCCTTCTCACCCCAGGGAGCCCAGGCATCAGCAGCAGCACAGGCTCCCCTGTAGGCTCAGGCACAACTGTCAACCCAGGTACCATCACCAGCCCTGGCACCCTTGATAGCCCAGTCACCACAGACCCCACTGTCATTTTAGTGGATCCGGTAGTACAAAGAGTCACAGAGACAGCAGTTGCATCAGCCACAACAGCCACAGCAACAGCGGCAGCAGTGACAGGAGCAGCTGTGGCAGCAATAGCAGCAGCTTCAGGTGAAATTATTGCTGAAAATGCTGCAGAAAGAGTTGCAACAGCTGCAGAAACAGCAGCTGCTGCTTCATCTTCTCTTATAGCAGGCACAATAAATGCATCTGCAGCAGCACAAGCTGCAAAAGATGCAGCAGATGAGGCTATATTGGCTGCAATAGCTGCGGGGCGAGTGGCAGAAAATGCAACAGGAGCCTTGGCCCCTCTTGCAAGAACTTTATTCTTAGCAGCAGCAAATGCAGCATTAGCAGCAAGAGCAGCTGCAGAGGCTGCAGTTTCAGCAGCCAACCGTACGGAATCTGGAATTACTACAGCTAATGCACAATTTGCCATAGAAGCTGCAAGAAATGCAAGCCAAGAGGCTGCGATGGCTGCACAAACCCTCAGTGCATTACTTACTTCAACAAACCTGCCATCAGGAACAGAGGACACTGTAAGACAAGTGTTGCTTTTAGCTGAAAATGCTACTGAATTAGCAATTGACACAGCAGTGGAAAACTCACTGGCACTGGACACAGCAGAGCAGGCTTTGGTCACAGAAGTAGGAACTGTAGATGCTGAATTATTTGCAACATCAGCCTCAGTAAGAGTACAAATTGCAGCAGCCCTAGTAAGAGAATCCACAGGGGTGGTATTAGATGCTGTGAATGCCCTGGATATTAGCATCACAGATTCTACAAACAGCCCAGGTACCACAGACAACACAGGCCCAACTGGAAACTCAGGCACTGGCAGTATTCCTGGCACTTCCAGCAGCTCTGGCACCCCTGGAAGCTCAGTCACCACCAGCAGCTTTCTCACCCCAGGGAGCCCAGGCATCAGCAGCAGCACAGGCTCCCCTGTTAGCTCAGGCACAACCGCCAACCCAGGTACCATCACCAGCCCTGGCGCCCTTGATAGCTCAGTCACCACAGACAACACAGGCCCAACTGGAAACTCAGGCACTAGCAATACGCCTGGCAACCCTGTGAACTCAGATCCCACCAGCAGCTTTAGTACCCCTGTAAGCTCAGGCACCACCAGCATCCCGGGCATTTCCAGCAGCCCTGGCACCCCTGGGAGCTCAGTCACCACCAGCAGCCTTCTCACCCCAGGGAGCCCAGGCATCAGCAGCAGCACAGGCTCCCCTGTAGGCTCAGGCACAACTGTCAACCCAGGTACCATCACCAGCCCTGGCACCCTTGATAGCCCAGTCACCACAGACCCCACTGTCATTTTAGTGGATCCGGTAGTACAAAGAGTCACAGAGACAGCAGTTGCATCAGCCACAACAGCCACAGCAACAGCGGCAGCAGTGACAGGAGCAGCTGTGGCAGCAATAGCAGCAGCTTCAGGTGAAATTATTGCTGAAAATGCTGCAGAAAGAGTTGCAACAGCTGCAGAAACAGCAGCTGCTGCTTCATCTTCTCTTATAGCAGGTACAATAAATGCATCTGCAGCAGCACAAGCCGCAAAAGATGCAGCAGATGAGGCTATATTGGCTGCAATAGCTGCGGGGCGAGTGGCAGAAAATGCAACAGGAGCCTTGGCCCCTCTTGCAAGAACTTTATTCTTAGCAGCAGCAAATGCAGCATTAGCAGCGAGAGCAGCTGCAGAGGCTGCAGTTTCAGCAGCCAACCGTACGGAATCTGGAATTACTACAGCTAATGCACAATTTGCCATAGAAGCTGCAAGAAATGCAAGCCAAGAGGCTGCGATGGCTGCACAAACCCTCAGTGCATTACTTACTTCAACAAGCCTGCCATCAGGAACAGAGGACACTGTAAGACAAGTGTTGCTTTTAGCTGAAAATGCTACTGAATTAGCAATTGACACAGCAGTGGAAAACTCACTGGCACTGGACACAGCAGAGCAGGCTTTGATCACAGAAGCAGGAACTCTAGATGCTGAATTATTTGCAACATCAGCCTCAGTAAGAGTACAAATTGCAGCAGCTTTAGTAAGAGAATCCACAGGGGTGGTATTAGATGCTGTGAATGCCCTGGATATTAGCATCACAGATTCTACAAACAGCCCAGGTACCACAGACAACACAGGCCCAACTGGAAACTCAGGCACTAGCAGTATTCCTGGCAACCCTGTGGGCCCAGATCCCACCAGCAGCTTTAGTACCCCTGTAAGCTCAGGCACCACCAGCATCCCTGGCACCCCTGGAAGCTCAGTCACCACCAGCAGCCTTCTCACCCCAGGGAGCCCAGGCATCAGCAGCAGCACAGGCTCCCCTGTTAGCTCAGGCACAACTGTCAACCCAGGTACCATCACCAGCCCTGGCGCCCTTGATAGCTCAGTCACCACAGACAACACAGGCCCAACTGGAAACTCAGGCACTAGCAGTATTCCTGGCAACACTGTGAACCCAGATCCCACCAGCAGCTTTAGTACCCCTGTAAACTCAGGCACCACCAGCATCCCTGGCACTTCCAGCAGCCCTGGAAGCTCAGTCACCACCAGCAGCCTTCTCACCCCAGGGAGCCCAGGCATCAGCAGCAGCACAGGCTCCCCTGTTAGCTCAGACACAACCGCCAACCCAGGTACCATCACCAGCCCTGGCACCCTTGATAGCTCAGTCACCACAGACCCCACAGTCGTTTTAGTGGATCCGGTAGTACAAAGAGTCACAGAGACAGCAGTTGCATCAGCCACAACAGCCACAGCAACAGCGGCAGCAGTGACGGGAGCAGCTGTGGTAGCATTGTCAGCCGCTTCAGGTGAATTTATTGCTGTAAATGCTGCAGAAAGAGTTGCAACAGCTGCAGAAACAGCAGCTGCTGCTTCATCTTCTCTTATAGCAGGCACAATAAATGCATCTGCAGCAGCACAAGCTGCAAAAGATGCAGCAGATGAGGCTATATTGGCTGCAATAGCTGCGGGGCAAGTGGCAGAAAATGCAACAGGAGCCTTGGCCCCTCTTGCAAGAACTTTATTCTTAGTAGCAGCAAATGCAGCATTAGCAGCGAGAGAAGCTGCAGAGGCTGCAGTTTCAGCAGCCAACCGTACGGAATCTGGAATTACTACAGCTAATGCACAATTTGCCATAGAAGCTGCAAGAAATGCCAGCCAAGAGGCTGCGATGGCTGCACAAACCCTCAGTGCATTACTTACTTCAACAAACCTGCCATCAGGAACAGACGACACTGTAAGACAAGTGTTGATTTTAGCTGAAAATGCTACTGAATTAGCAATTGACACAGCAGTGGAAAACTCACTGGCACTGGACACAGCAGAGCAGGCTTTGATCGCAGGAACTGTAGATGCTGAATTATTTGCAACATCAGCCTCAGTAAGAGCACAAATTGCAGCAGCTTTAATAAGAGAATCCACAGGGGTGGTATTAGATGCTGTGAATGCCCTGGATATTAGCATCACAGATTCTACAAACAGCCCAGGTACCACAGACAACACAGGCCCAACTGGAAACTCAGGCACTAGCAGTATTCCTGGCAACCCTGTGAGCCCAGATCCCACCAGCAGCTTTAGTACCCCTGTAAGCTCAGGTACCACCAGCATCCCTGGCACCCCTGGAAGCTCAGTCACCACCAGCAGCCTTCTCACCACCACAGAACCCACAGTTGTTTTAGTGGATCCGGTAGTACAAAGAGTCACAGAGACAGCAGTTGCATCAGCCACAACAGCCACAGCAACAGCGGCAGCAGTGACGGGAGCAGCTGTGGTAGCATTAGCAGCCGTTTCAGGTGAATTTATTGCCGCAAATGCTGCAGAAAGAGTTGCAACAGCTGCAGAAACAGCAGCTGCTGCTTCATCTTCTCTTATAGCAGGCACAATAAATGCATCTGCAGCAGCACAAGCCGCAGACGATGCAGCAAATGAGGCTCTATTGGCTGCAATAGCTGCGGCGCAAGTGGCAACAAATGCAACAGGAGCCTTGGCCCCTCTTGCAAGAACTTTATTCTTAGTAGCAGCAAATGCAGCATTAGCAGCGAGAGAAGCTGCAGAGGCTGCAGTTTCAGCAGCCAACCCTACGGAATCTGGAAATACTACAGCTAATGCACAATTTGCCATAGAAGCTGCAAGAAATGCCAACCAAGAGGCTGCGATGGCTGCACAAACCCTCAGTGCATTACTTACTTCAACAAACCTGCCATCAGGAACAGACGACACTGTAAGACAAGTGTTGCTTTTAGCTGAAAATGCTGCTGAATTAGCAAATGACACAGCAATGGCAAACTCACTGGCATTAGACACAGCAGAGCAAGCTGTGGTCACAGACGCAGGAACTGTAGATGCTCAATTATCTGCAGCATCAGCCTCAGTAAGAGCACAAATTGCAGCAGCTTTAATAAGAGAATCCACAGGGGTGGTATTAGATGCTGTGGATGCCCTGCGTATTAGCATCACAGATTCTACAAACAGCCCAGGTACGACAGACAACACAGGCCCAACTGGAAACTCAGGCACTAGCAGTGTTCCTGGCAACCCTATGAGCCCAGATCCCACCAGCAGTTTTAGTACACCTGTAGGCTCAGGCATCACCAACAGCCCTGGCACTTCCATCACCAGCCTTGGCATCCCTGGAAGCTCAGACCCCACTAGTAACCCAAGCACCCCTGTCAGACCAAATACCATCACCAGCTCTGGCTCAGTCATCACAGTAATTATAGTGGATCCGTTAGTACAAAGAGCCTCAGACACAGCAGTTGCAGCAGCCACAACAGCCACAGCAGCAGCAGCATCAGTGACGGGAGCAGCCGTTTTAGCAACAGCAGCTGCTTCAGGTGGTAGTGTTTTTGCTGTGAATGCTGCAGAAAGTGCTGCAGCAGCTGCAAACACAGCAGCTGCTGCTTCATCTTCTCTTTTAGAAGGCACAATAGATGCATTCGCAGCAGTGCAAGCCGCGGAACTTGCAGCAGTTGCGGCTGAATTGGCTGCAATCGCTGCGGTGGAAGCGGCAGGAAATGCAACAGGGGTCATGGCTTCTCTTGCAAGAAACTTATCTGTAGCAGCAGAAAATGCAGCAGTTGCAGCGAGACAAGCTGCAAATTTAGCAGCTGAAGCAGCAAACCTTACAGCATCTGGAAATGCTACAGCTGATGCACAATTTGCCATAGAGGCCGCAAGAAATGCCAGCCAAGAGGCAGCAATGGCTGCAGAAACCCTTCATGAATTACTTAATTCAACAATCAGGCCAGCAGGAATAGAGGACACTGTAAGACAAGCGTTGGTGTCAGCTGAAACTGCTGCTGTATTGGCAAATGACACAGCAGTTCAGGCCTTGGTGGCACTGGACACAGCAGAACAAGGAGTGGCAGCAGAAGAAGGAAGTCAAATCGCTCAATTAGCTGCAGCACTAGCCGCAGAACAAGTACAAAATGCAGTGGATTCAGCAAGAGAATCCGCAGGTCTGGTATCAAATGCCGCGGATGCACTGTCCTCAAGCAATGAAGACGTTTTTGAAGCTTCAGCAGCAAGCTCCTTAGCGGCTGCAGCAACATCCCTTGCAGCCTCAGCAGCAGCAGCAACAGGTGCAGATCTATCGGAGGAAGTCAGCGAGGCCCTTCAAAGGGCAGAGGAAGCGTCTGAGGCAGCTAGATTAGCCGCAGATGGAGACACGGATCCAGAAAGAGCTGCAGAGCTAGCTAGAAATGCCAGAAGGGCTGCAGAAGAGGCAGCAGACGCAGCAGAACGAGTGGCTGCTGCTGCACGTGAAGCAGCTGAAGCGGGAAGCGTTCAGGAAGAGCTTGCACGGATATCATCAGCTGCGGCAATGGCAGCCAGACAAGCAGCGATGGCAGGCCCAGGTGAAGTTAACGAAGCTGCACAAGAAGTGGTGAGCGTATCGAGGGAAGCTTCAGAACAATTTTCATCCCTCTTTAATGAGGATCCATCAAGACTGACACCTGTAATGCAGTCAGCGGTTCAGAATGCAGAGCAGATTGCTTTGTTGACAGAAGTTACAGGAGTAATAGCAGAAACCGTCGACAATGGCGTTGACGCACAATCTGCTGCACAAGCCGCTGCACAAGCTGCTGCAAGAGCAGCGTCAATGGCAAGAACAGCAACAGACGGAACTCTTTCTGCTACAGAATCGGTTGATACTGCGCAACGAGCAGTGGTGGCTGGTCTGACAGCCTCGACGGCAGCAGCAACAGCAGTTGGTGCTGCTGCAGCGGCAACAACCGGGACATCAGCCCTCCCTGCATCCAGGATTGCATTGACGGCTGCCAGCGAAGCAGCGAGCGCCGCCACATCACTGAGCGCGGGTGAAGAAACTTCTTTAGACTTTGCTGTCGTTGAAGCAAATGAAGCAGCTGGACTAGCTGGAGATGCAGCTGATGCTGCCACAACAGCAGCACAATCATCTGAATCATCTTTGGACCAGCAGCTGGCAGAATTAGCTCAGGATTCAGCCCGAATAGCGGAGCGGGCAGCAAACGCTGCACAGATGGCGGCCTCCGTCCCAGCAACAGCGCAAATGATAGCAGCTGCCCTGGTAGCTGCCACAGAAGTAGAAAGGGATTCTGCAGAGCTCAGACAAGAGTTGGAGAATTTACTGTCAAGCGCGTCACCAGAAACCCTCAGAGAGCGTGTTGCACTGACAAGCATTCAAGCTGGGGCGGATGTAGCGCAATGCGTTGCGGAGTTCTCCAGAATGGCGGCAGAGTCGGGTGTAACGTTGACCATGACACGGAACACCGCGGACGTTGAAGAAATGGAAGCTTTTGCGTCCGCGGCGGCAAAATTGTCCAGGACCACGACGAATAACACCAGGGGGGTGTTCGACATCACGCTGCAAACAAATGCTGCAAACATCAAGAAGTTCTCGTTCACCACAGCACTCGCTGCCGTGGTTACGGTGTTACTATTAAGCGTGTCGTAAATGAAGGACTTTTGAATTTCATGAAGAAAACCATTCTGTTCATTCCTGTATTATATTTGATAATTTATATGTGGATGTAGGCGACATATTGCTTATGTAAATGTATTTTGATACTGAGGTAATTTAAGGGATTTTACATTTTGAATAAATAATCCAATTCATTTTTGCATTATTATTGTTATTATTATCAAGTCGTTTACTTTCAGGAGATGTGTTTTGTATTCAACCAGTGTTTGCTTTAAGATATATATTTGGCTAAATATTGTAATTGTTTTGATTTTAAATGGACACATGTCACTTTAAGAGTGTGTGGGCTGATTGCTACAGCGGTGACAGATGAAGACACATGTGGCTCGATAAGCACAATGGAGAGGAGCCTCGCAACTTTCTGAACATGTTTTGGACAGGTCACTGGAGAGTTTGTTGGATGTCTAACCAGTATGAAACGTGCATCCTGTGGAATGAAAAAAACCCCCAAATGTGTAATTTTTTTTGTTTTTTTTTGTAAAATAAATACACAGCGCTGCAACTGACAACGCTGAGTGGCTTCAAACAAAGCAGTATTTCTTTTTCGATTTGCAGTGCGAGCATACTTGTAAGTCGACGTATGTTCTGGCAAACATTTACAAACCCTGTTTCCATATGAGTTGGGAAATTGTGTTAGATGTAAATATAAACGGAATACAATGATTTGCAAATCCTTTTCACCCATATTCAATTGAATGCACTACAAAGACAACATATTTGATGTTCAAACTCATTAAACTTTATTTATTTTTTGCAAAAAATAATTAACTTAGAATTTCATGGCTGCAACATGTGCCAAAGTAGTTGGGAAAGGGCATGTTCACCACTGTGTTACATGGCCTTTCCTTTTAACAACACTCAGTAAAGGTTTGGGAACTGAGGAGACACATTCCGTACAATTGACCACTAAATGGTAACACCCGAATAAGTTTTTCAACTTGTCGGGGTCCACTTAAATTGATTCATGATACAGATATATACTATCATCATAATACAGTCATCACACAAGATAATCACATTGAATTATTTACATTATTTACAATCCGGGGTGTGAAGGGGGGGGTTTAGGTTTGGTTGTTATCATCAGTCATCAACAATTGAGAACAGAGACATGGATATTGGAACAGTGTAGGTCTGACTTGGTAGGATATGGACATCAAGTAGTGGACATAGAGAGAGAGAGAGAGAGAGAGAGAGAGAGAGAGAGAGAGCGAGAGAGAGAGAGAGAGATCAGAAGGCATAAGAAAAAGTATCTGCGTTTGATTGTTTACATTTGATTATTAACAATTCGGGGAGGGTGTTAGTTTAGGGTTGTAGCTGCCTGGAGGTGAACTTTTATTGCGGTTTTGAAGGAGGATAGAGATAGAGGTTCCGCAGTCTCCGTAGCAGAACCTCCAGGTTCTATAAGACTCAGGCCATAAGACTCTTGAACGTATCATAATAATCCCCTCAATTCCCCCCCCAAAACGGATTAACTGGCTGGACTATAAAGACAATATAACATGCATCCATAAACGTGCAATATATTTATCTGTACAGTAATCTATTTATATATATATATCTGCACCTTATTGCTCTTTTATCCTGCACTACAACCAGCTAATACAACAAAATGTTGTTCTTATCTGTTACTGTAAAGTTCAAATTGGAATGACAATAAAAGGAAGTCCAAGTCTCTAAGTCTCTAAGTCAGCAGCGCAGAGACGCCACCGACTGATGCACAGAAGAGTGGTCCAACATCTAGCGCGTCGTCATCTGTGGTCACCTGATAACCTCTCCACGCAGGAGACGGGGGCAGAGCCGGAAAGAGACGGCAGATAAACTGGTCTAAAAGGGGGGTATATTTAAAGGCTAGAGTATACACATGAGTTTTAAGATGGGACTTAAATGCTTCCACACTCAAGGCATTCAAAGTGCTTATGACACTATTTCCACATTCACCCATGCATTCATGCACTGAAGGCGAGATTTCTCTACAGAATTTCCTCTCTGGTCAACAAAAGCACCTTGAGGATTCTGGCGGGAACTCTCGTTCAACCCTATTTCGATTATGCATGCACCTCCTGGTACCCTAGCACCTCCAAAACCCTCAAATCTAAACTCCAAACATCTCAGAACAAGCTAGTCAGGTTACTTCTAGACCTCCACCCCAGATCCCACCTCACTCCTACCCACTTCTCTAAAGTGGGCTGGCTCAAGGTGGAGGACAGAGTTAAACAACTTGCACTGAGCCTAGTCTATAAAATCCGCTATACCTCCCTGATACCGAAGTACATGTCAAACTACTTCCTTAACGTAAATGACCGCCATAACCACAACACCAGGGGGTGCTCCACTAACCACGTTAAACCCAGATTCCGAACTAACAAAGGTCTTACCTCATTCTCTTTCTATGCCACATCAATGTGGAATGCGCTCCCAACAGGTATAAAAGAAAGGGCATCTCTATCCTCCTTCAAAACCGCAATAAAAGTTCACCTCCAGGCAGCTACAACCCTAAACTAACACCCTCCCCGGATTGCTAATAATCAAATGTAAACAATCAAATGCAGATACTTTTTCTTTTTCTTATGCCTTCTGATCTCTCTCTCTCTCTCTCTCTCTCTCTCTCTTTCTCTCTCTCTCTCTCTCTCTCTCTCTCTCTCTCTCTCTCTCTCTCTCTCTCTCTCTCTCTCTCTCTCTCTCTCTCTATGTCCACTACTTGATGGCCACCCCCCCCCCCCCACATCCCCCCCTCCACACCTCTGATTGTAAATAATGTAAATAATTCAATGTGATTATCTTGTGTGATGACTGTATAATAGTATATATCTGTATCATGAATCAATTTAAGTGGACCCCGACTTAAACAAGTTGAAAAACTTATTCGGGTGTTACCATTTAGTGGTCAATTGTACCACTACTTGATGTCTATATCCTAACCCCCCCCCCCCCTCCACACCCCTGATTGTAAATAATGTAAATAATTCATTGTGATTATCTTGTGTGATGACTGTATTATGATGATAGTATATATCTGATAGTATATATCTGTATCATGAATCAATTTAAGTGGACCCCGACTTAAACAAGTTGAAAAACTTATTCGGGTGTTACCATTTAGTGGTCAATTGTACGGAATATGTACTTCACTGTGCAACCTACTAATAAAAGTCTCAATCAATCAATCAATCATTTGCGGATGTTTTCAACAAATCCGTAAAGTATATGTTCCCGGATTCAGAGATCGCTCGCCAGTACTCAAATGGCAGAACAAAAGCTACTCAAATAGTGAAAGGTAAGTGTTTTTTTTAATTTTTAAAGTAAGCAGCAAGTACAGTACAGTTAGTAGAACAACTGTGTTTTCATTACTGTTTACTGTACTATATATACACATGTATATATATCAGTGGCGTGCGGTGAGGTTAATGTCTGGTGAGGCACTGCATCATCACAGTCAGATTTACAAACATATGAACCCTAAATAGTATCTTATTCACCATGTGATTGGCAGCAGTTAACGGGTTATGTTTAAAAGCTCATACCAGCATTCTTTACACAACTGTAGCACACAAAAAAGCACGTTTAATAAAAAAAACATTATTATGGTCTTACCTTTCTTGCTGGACAGCCTTTGCGTGTGTACCACGCCGTTTGAAAAGAACGGGTCTTCTGTCCCGAAGTCAAAAGCAAACCTTTTAGCTCCGGCGTTGGTATACCTTTAATTATTACCTCCTGCTTCGATTGAAAGTCCAGTTCAGAAAACTGTTTTATTTTACATATGTAATCCTCCATGTTTTTAATAAAAGTCCAGGCTAGAGGAAATAAACAATCGCTTGCAAACTTTTTTTCTTTTTTTTCTTTTTCTTCTGCGGCCGAGGAATGATCTCTGGGATCACTACCGCCCTCTACCACCAGGAGGCCGGATTACTGCGAGCCTCAACCAGTGCGTCTTTTGCAGCAGATTTATGAATGCTCAGCACAAGAAATACGTTACACACATACAGTTTTTGACAAAACACACTGTACATTATACACCTCAGCTAACTAAACTATGCCATAGTTTAGTTAGCTGATATAATTCATATAGCAATACAGTCTCACTGCACAGCAGCTCAGCAGTTAGCCGAGTCATTGTGCACAATCCATGTTGAGGCACAAATCAGTGACGTGCCTCATCTGGCTGCTGATCACCGCACCGTCTCTTCTCAGTATTTGAACGGCAAATGTGAAAATAAAAATAAAAATAATCTAAAACTGGTGAAGTTAAATGGAAAATAACTTTAGTATAATCACTTATTAGTGATTCCCAGAGCCAAAAAAAAGTCTGCGGGCTATAGAGCGTTTTCTATTGGGGCTCCAGCCGGAGTTCTTTGAACGCAGATTTCTTGTCGGGACATATGGTACAATACAATCGGCGAGATAGGCTGGAGCTAAACCGTGTAGTATTTTATACTTAAGTAGTAAAACCTTAAAGTCGCATCTTAAGTGCACAGGAAGCCAGTGCAAGTGAGCCAGTATAGGATTTCCAGCTGGACTTAAGGCACGCCCCTTCCAGGTCCGTGCGGACCTGAGTGAGGACAGCCTGTCGTCACGTCGGCTTTTCCTTCATATAAACAGCGTGCCGGCCCAGTCACGTCATAACATCTACGGCTTTTGGCGAGTGCACAACTGCGCACACGACGAGAAGGAGACGAAGAAGAGACGAAGCAGAGACAGTCATGGCGACGACGAGTGACAGAGAATAGAACGAGGATGGACAATTCAACCCTAAACTCACTCCTTTCCTGCAAATTACATTTCACAGATGCTGCCTGTAATAGAGTGATCTAAGTTGTTTGCTGCCATCTCCTGGCGAATGTTGGGTATAGTGTTCTGTGGTTACTTTTTGGTCGGCCAACGGTTTACGTTGTATTGCGCACCCTGACGGCAAGTGTGGGAGTCGGTTCTGAAGTATGAAGTAAAGAGACGTAACTTCATCACCTCGCCTGGTTATTGACTCCAACCCAGAATATTACACTGCATATACCTATGCTCCTTCAAAGGCTGTGCTACTGGCTGCAAAGCATTGCACTTTCATATACAACAATGAGTAGAGGAGTGTTATGTGTGTATATGTATAAATAAATGAACACTGAAATTCAAGTAATTATTTTATTTATATGTATATATATATATATATATATATATATATATATATATATATATATATATATATATATACACACGCACAATGGGAGTCGAATATATTGTACATACAAATTCACATATACTCACACACATACATACATACATACATAGGTACCTGCACTCCCACATACATACACAAATACAGTACATATTTACATACTCAAAGTTCGTACATCCACACACACATTCATTATACAAAACACATACACATACTGTACATATACATTCACTGTACAAGCACACATATACACATACTGTACATATACACGTACATATACAAGCACACATATACACCTACTGTACATATACAAGTACATATACACACATACACTCATGCACATAATCAGGTTTCATCAAACATATATCAACGTTGTTGCCCTAGGGTAAACTGGGTAACACATGGCACACTGACAAAGCGTAACCTATTGTTACTATAACAATCTACAAGGTTAATGTAGGTTGCTTCTCTTTCTTCCCCTCCATTTTTCTGCATTCTTTCGTATCTGAAGTTATCATGACGTATATGTATTGTTGCATTTGAACAACTGTATTGTTGATAATAAAGGTAAATTATTGGTATTGTTCATTATCAATAGTGATATTTCTATTGGTATTTGTATTGATCCATTTGTAGTGTAATAATGCTCATTGGCATTTCTGTATTATTATTTATTTTCGCTAACTGCTTCTTTGCTATCACTTTTACTATCATATTTGTACATGTCCTATTTGCTGATGTTGTTCTATTGTTGTTGTTGTTGTTGTTGTTGTTGTTGTTGTTGTGTTTGCTGTTGTTGTTGTTGTTGTTGTTGTCTCTCTGTCTAATCCCCCTCTTGTCCCCACAATTCCCCCCTCTGTCTTCCTTTTTTTCCTCTTTCTGTCCCCTCCTGCTCCGGCCCGGCTGCACCAAATGATAATATAAATACATTTAATAAAGTCAAATACAAAAAAGGCAACAAGAGAAGTATCCTACACTTCTCTTTTGTAAAGTAAATCTGAACAGCCGATATGGGCATCTACATCTACTATATGATTTGCCTGAGAAGCTGGACAGGACAAAAAAAAAAAAAAGAATATATATATATATATATATATATATATATATATATATATATATATATATATATATATATATATATATATATATATATATATATATATATATATATATATATATATATATATATATAGTAAAATACATATATAGTATATATACAAACCCCCGTTTCCATATGAGTTGGGAAATAGTGTTAGATGTAAATATAAACAGAATACAATGATTTGCAAATAATTTTCAAGCCATATTCAGTTGAATATGCTACAAAGACAACATATTTGATGTTCAAACTGATAAACATTTTTTTTTTTGCAAATAATCATTAACTTTAGAATTTGATGCCAGCAACACGTGACAAAGAAGTTGGGAAAGGTGGCAATAAATACTGATAAAGTTGAGGAATGCTCATCAAACACTTATTTGGAACATCCCACAGGTGTGCAAGCAAATTGGGAACAGGTGGGTGCCATGATTGGGTATAAAAGTAGATTCCATGAAATTCATAAACAAGGATGGGGCGAGGGTCACCACTTTGTCAGCAAATTGTTGAACAGTTTAAGAACAACCTTTCTCAAGCAGCTATTGCAAGGAATTTAGGGATTTCACCATCTACGCTCCGTAATATCATCAAAGGGTTCAGAGAATGTGGAGAAATCACTGCACGTAAGCAGCTAAGCCCGTGACCTTCCATCCCTCAGGCTGTACTGCATCAACAAACGACATCAGTGTGTAAAGGATATCACCACATGGGCTCAGGAACACTTCAGAAACCCACTGTCAGTAACTACAGTCGGTCGCTACATCTGTAAGTGCAAGTTAAAACTCTCCTATGCAAGGCCAAAACCGTTTATCAACAACACCCAGAAACGCCGTCGGCTTGGCTGGGCCTGAGCTCATCTAAGATGGACTGATACAAAGTGGAAAAGTGTTCTGTGGTCTGACGAGTCCACATTTCAAATTGTTTTTGGAAACTGTGGATGTCGTGTCGAAGAGGAAAAGAACCATCCGGATTGTTCTAGGCGCAAAGTGTAAAAGGCAGCATGTGTGATGGTATGGGGGTGTATTAGTGCCCAAGACATGGGTAACTTACACATCTGTGAAGGCGCCATTAATGCTGAAAGGTACATACAGCTTTTGGAGCAACATATGTTGCCATCCAAGCAACGTTACCATGGACGCCCCTGCTTATTTCAGCAAGACAATGCCAAGCCACGTGTTACATCAACGTGGCTTCATAGTAAAAGAGTGCGGGTACTAGACTGGCCTGCCTGTAGTCCAGACCTGTCTCCCATTGAAAATGTGCGGCGCATTATGAAGCCTAAAATAGCACAAGGGAGACCCCCGGACTGTTGAACAACTTAAGCTGTACATCAAGCAAGAATGGGAAAGAATTCCACCTGAGAAGCTTCAAAAATGTGTCTCCTCAGTTCCCAAACCTTTACTGAGTGTTGTTAAAAGGAAAGGCCATGTAACACAGTGGTGAACATGCCCTTTCCCAACTACTTTGGCACGTGTTGCAGCCATGAAATTCTAAGTTAATTATTATTTGCAAAAAAAAAATAAAGTTTATGAGTTTGACCATCAAATATGTTGTCTTTGTAGTGCATTCAACTGAATATGGGTTGAAAATGATTTGCAAATCATTGTATTCCGTTTATATTTACATCTAACACAATTTCCCAACTCATATGGAAACGGGGTTTGTATATATATATACTGTATGTATAGCTAGAATTCACTGAAAGTCAAGTATTTATTTTATTTATATATATATATATATAAGAAATACTCCTCCCCCTTAATCCCGCCCCCAGCCCCACCCACCCCGATTTCGCCCACCTAAACACCCCCCCCCCCAAAAAAATCTCCCGAATTCGGAGGTCTCAAGGTGGGCAAGTATGGGAACAGCAGAAAAAGGAAACACACAGAACAGGGCAGCGAACTCGCCAGCAGGGGGCAGACATATACACAACTAGCATGCTATCCTAACGAGCACATTCCATCCCGTGCGTGCAAATGGCCACATGCCAGAAGATGATCTAGAAGAGGGACTGAGACAACAATGTGTACTTGACATGCGCAACTGAAGACTTTGGGCAAAAGACTGAATGAAGGCAGGGAGGTGAGGTGTGTCGGATTCCTGCCAATCTGACTCATCTAATGCTAAGACCGATACTGAAGTAGATGATGTCTCATCGACACACACACAAGGGAACGGCGTGGATCAGTGGGGAGAGTGGCCGTGCCAGCAACCTGTGAGTTCCTGGTTCGATCCCCAGCCTCTGCCATCCTAGTCACCTCCGTTGTGTCCTTGAGCAAGACACTTCACTCTTGTTCATGATGGGTCGTGGTCAGGGCCTCCCGCCACAGTATAACCCATACCTGCCTGCAACCATATTGCCATTCCATTTAACACGAACCGGCACCAACACTTATGGTGCAACAATTTAAGTCATTCACACATCAGTCGCCATTGTTTTACAGGACACCTTACTTCAGGAATCAGAGTTTTAAGTACTGGTGAACTTTTGTTTTATTCTTACCCAGCTGCCCTAGAAAAACAATCGCAAATAGTTTTTTGGGGTGAATCTGACCAAGGGAAAGAATCATGTGTCTTATGTGTGGCAGAAATGAGGAAAACCTTTGTTATAGTTATCCATTTCAATATCAAATTTTAATTCTGTTTAAAAATGTACAAGAACAAACAAAGTGTTTACATTATCATTATTATTATTATTGTAATTCTAATTATTTGGGTAGTTAATTAGTATTCACGTGACTATCTATAATGTACTTAGGTACTGTACTTTTGTGCCAAAGAAAAGTGAAAAAGGAGGGTGAAAGATTATTGATAATATACCATAATAAGACCGGGAAATTAATTACTGTATGTAATAATAGTAATTATAAGAGAGCCAGTTATTTGATTGGCGTGGCGGGACATTCCGTCTATCTGCCGGCGTAGGGTGTGGTCTGTCGCTGGCTTGGGGGCTGGTTGTCCCCTGCTTCTCCCGTTCATTGCCCTCTGCCGGGTGCGTCTGTCTGAAGAGTTTGTTGTCAAAGGAAAGCTGTTTCTCCCTGAGGTTCAGGTAGACAGCTGAGTCTAGACCTGAAGAGTTTGTTGTCAAAGGAGAGCTGTTTCTCCCTAAGGTTCAGGTAGACAGCTGAGACTAGACCTGAAGAGTTTGTTGTCAAAGGAGAGCTGTTTCTCCTTGAGGTGCAGGTAGACAGCTGAGTCTAGACCTGAAGAGTTTGTTGTCAAAGGAGAGCTGTTCCTCCCTGAGGTGCAGGTAGACAGCTGAGTCTAGACCTGAAGAGTTAGTTGTCAAAGGAGAGCTGTTTCTCCTTGAAGTGGAGGTAGACAGCTGAGTCTAGACCTGAAGAGTTTGTTGTCAAAGGAGAGCTGTTTCTCCCTGAGGTGCAGGTAGACAGCTGAGTCTAGACCTGAAGGGTTTGTTGTCAAAGGAGAGCTGTTTCTCCCTGAGGTGCAGGTAGACAGCTGAGTCTAGACCTGAAGGGTTTGTTGTCAAAGGAGAGCTGTTCCTCCCTGAGGTGCAGGTAGACAGCTGAGTCTAGACCTGAAGAGTTAGTTGTCAAAGGAGAGCTGTTTCTCCTTGAAGTGGAGGTAGACAGCTGAGTCTAGACCTGAAGAGTTTGTTGTCAAAGGAGAGCTGTTTCTCCCTGAGGTGCAGGTAGACAGCTGAGTCTAGACCTGAAGGGTTTGTTGTCAAAGGAGAGCTGTTTCTCCTTGAGGTGCAGGTAGACAACTGAGTCTTGATTTGAAGAGTTTGTTGTCAAAGGAGAGCTGTTTCTCCTTGAAGTGCAGGTAGACAGCTGAGTCTAGACCTCAAGAGTTAGTTGTCAAAGGAGAGCTGTTTCTCCCTGAGGTGCAGGTAGACAGCTGAGTCTAGACCTGAAGAGTTTGTTATCAAAGGAGAGCTGTTTCTCCTTGAAGTGCAGGTAGACAGCTGAGTCTAGACCTGAAGAGTTTGTTGTCAAAGGAGAGCTGTTTCTCCTTGAAGTGCAGGTAGACAGCTGAGTCTAGACCTGAAGAGTTTGTTGTCAAAGGAGAGCTGTTTCTCCTTGAAGTGCAGGTAGACAGCTGAGTCTAGACCTGAAGAGTTTGTTATCAAAGGAGAGCTGTTTCTCCTTGAAGTGCAGGTAGACAGCTGAGTCTAGACCTGAAAGGTTTGTTGTCAAAGGAAAAAACTTGTTGTCAAAGGAGAGCTGTTTCTCCCAGAGGTGCAGGTAGACAACTGAGTCTTGATTCGAAGAGTTTGTGGTCAAAGGAGAGCTGTTTCTCCCTGAGGTGCAGGTAGACAGCTGAGTCTAGACCTGAAGAGTTTGTTGTCAAAGGAGAGCTGTTTCTCCTTGAGGTGCAGGTAGACAGCTGAGTCTAGACCTGAAGGGTTTGTTGCAAAAGGAAAAAACTTGTTGTCAAAGGAGAGCTGTTTCTCCCTGAGGTGCATGTAGACAACTGAGTATTGATTCGAAGAGTTTGTGGTCAAAGGAGAGCTGTTTCTCCCTCAGGTGCAGGTAGACAGCTAAGTCTAAGACTAGATCTGACAAACTAATAGTGAGACTAGATCCGTCCAATCTCAGTCTATGAGCATGAACTGAACTCATTAAAGGCCTACTGAAATGACATTTTTTTATTTAAACGGGGATAGCAGATCTATTCTATGTGTCATACTTGATCATTTCGCGATATTGCCATATTTTTGCTGAAAGGATTTAGTATAGAACAACGACGATAAAGATCGCAACTTTTGGTATCTGATTAAAAAAAAGGCTTGCCCCTACCGGAAGTAGCGTGACGTAGTCAGTTGAACATATACGCAAAGTTCCCTATTGTTTACAATGATGGCCGCATGAAGTGAGAGAGATTCGGACCGAGAAAGCGACGATTACCCCATTAATTTGAGCGAGGATGAAGAAAGATTTATGGATGAGTAAAGTGCAAGTGAAGGACTAGTGGGGAGTGGAAGCGATTCAGATAGGGAAGATGCTGTGAGAGCCGGGGGTGACCTGATATTCAGCTGGAAATGACTAAAACAGTAAATAAACACAAGACATATATATACTCTATTAGCCACAACACAACCAGGCTTATATTTAATATGCCACAAATTAATCCCGCATAAAAACACCTAGGTGTTTGTTATGCTAGCTCCTAGCTACTAGCTACTAGCTCGAGCGGGTAATATGGACGGGATCCCCTCCATATAACCCGCCAATACAATTCAAACACCTGCACAACACACACACTCACTCAGCCCAAAGAACCGTTCACCTAACCCAAGGTTCATAAAGCTTATATATTTAACCAAAGTTACGTACATGACACGCACGTACGGGTAAGCAATCAAATGTTTGGAAGCGCGCGGGTGGGACCTGATATTCAGCAGGGAATGACTACAACAGTAAATAAACACAAGAGATATATATACTCTATTAGCCACAACACAACCAGGCTTATATTTAATATGCCACAAATGAATCCTAATGCTAGCTCCTAACTCCTCGCTACTAGCTCGAGCTAGTTATAGCAAGCGATCAAATGTTTGGAAGCGCAGCTGTGTACTCACGGTATCGCAACTGTGTATCCAAAGCAAAGTCCTCTTGGTAGGAGTCTCTGTTGTCCGAGTTCTTCGATCTTGACTGCATCTTTCGGGAATGTAAACAAAGAAGCGCCGGCTGTGTACGTGTTGTTGCTGACTTCCCTCGCAAAATAGACGCTTCGCAGCGACAACTTTCTTCTTTGCTTGCTCAGCTTCTTCCTCCATAATGCGATGAACAGATTGCAACAGATTCACCAACACAGACGTCCAGAATACTGTGGAATAATGGCATGAAAACAGAGCTATTTCGTATTGACTTCAATGATTGACGTCACGCGCATACGTCATCCTCAGAGGCGTTTCGAACCGGAAGTTTAGCGGCAAATTTAAAATGTCACTTTATAAGTTAACCCGGCCGTATTGGCATGTGTTGCAATGTTAAGATTTCATCATTGATATATAAACTATCAGACTGCGTGGTCGCTAGTAGTGGCTTTCAGTAGGCCTTTAATCTCCTTGGTGAACCATAACTTACTTCATTATTTATTTACGAGAACTTAATTCTTGTGTATATGCTTATATGTCTAATATGTAATTATGTATTTAACATTTGTTTACTTATACATTGCATGTTGATTAATTTGCTCACTTATTGATTTGCTGTTCTGTTACAGAGAACAACAAAATGGGATAAAACTGCTACGACACGGAAAGGGGAAGGATTAAATAAACTCTGCTTCTTCCTACTCCTTTTCGGGCGTGCTGTGATGTAACAACTGGAAATATGTGATGCATTGCATTGTAATTGTGTTGTGTGCGCATGTTGGAAATAAACTGAAACTGTAACGGAACTAACACCTGCAATTTCATCTCATCGGTTGGAGTCCAGGTCGGCCGACTCCTGGCTCTAATTGACTCTTGGAGGAGTCCTGAGCTTAGGGGTTCACATATTTATTCCACCCTGCACTGTGAATGTTTGTATGTTGTGTTCAATACAAAATAAAAACATAACATGTTTTGTGCAGTGTTAGTTTATGCAAACTGTGTTTTTCTATTGTTGTGACTTAGATGAAGATTAGAACACAGTTTATGCCCTATTTATACATTTATACATATATACATACAGTACATACATATGTATATATATATATATATATATATATATATATATATACAAACCCCGTTTCCATATGAGTTGGGAAATTGTGTTAGATGTAAATATAAACGGAATACAATGATTTGCAAATCCTTTTCAAGCCATATTCAATTGAATTCACGACAAAGACAAGATATTTGATGTTCAAACTCATAAACTTTATTCATTTTTTTGCAAATAATAATTATTAACTTAGAATTTCATGGCTGCAACACGTGCCAAAGTAGTTGGGAAAGGGCGTGTTCACCACTGTGTTACATCACCTTTTCTTTTAACAACACTCAACAAACGATTGGGAACTGAGGAAACTAATTGTTGAAGCTTTGAAAGTGGATATCTTTCCCATTTTTATTTTATGTAGTCGTTCAACAGTCCGATGTCGTATTTTAGGCTTCATAATGCGCCACACATTTTGGATGGGAGACAGGTCTGGACTGCAGGCGGGCCAGGAAAGTACCCGCACTCTTTTTTTTTTACGAAGCCACGCTGTTGTAACACGTGCTGAATGTGGCTTGGCATTGTCTTGCTGAAATAAGCAGGGGCGTCCATGAAAAAGACGGCGCTTAGATGGCAACATATGTTGCTCCAAAACCTGTATGTACCTTTCAGCATTAAAGGCCTACTGAAATGAATTTTTTTTATTTAAACGGGGATACCAGATCTATTCTATGTGTCATACTTGATCATTTCGCGATATTGCCATATTTTTGCTGAAAGGATTTAGTATAGAACAACGACGATAAAGATTGCAACTTTTGGTATCTGATAAAAAAAAGGCTTGCCCCTACCGGAAGTAGCGTGACGTAGTCAGTTGAACATATACGCAAAGTTCCCTATTGTTTACAATGATGGCCGCATGAAGTGAGAGATTCGGACCGATAAAGCGACAATTTCCCCATTATGTGTCTGTGTATCGTAGTCAAAAGTCCTCCTGGTTAGAGTCTCTGTTATCCGAGTTCTTCCATCTTGACTGCATCTTTCGGGAATGTAAACAAAGAAGCGCCGGCTGTGTAGTGTTGTTGCTGACTGCGTTCGAAAAATACGTCCATTTCGCACCGACAACTTTCTTCTTTGCTTGCTCAGCTTCCTTCTCCATAATGCAATGAACATGATTGCAACAGATTCACGAACACAGATGTCCAGAATACTGTGGAATTATGAAATGAAAACAGAGCTTTTTCGTATTGTCTTCAATGTGGAAGGCATACCCGTGTTCCCCGGGCTACGTCACGCGCATACGTCATCCTCAGAGGCGTTTCGAACCGGAAGTTTAGCGGCAAATTTAAAATGTCACTTTATAAGTTAACCCGGCCGTATTGGCATGTGTTATAATGTTAAGATTTCATCATTGATATATAAACTATCAGACTGCGTGGTCGGTAGTAGTGGCTTTCAGTAGGCCTTTAATGGTGCCTTCACAGATGTGTAAGTTACCCATGCCTTGGGCACTAATACACCCCCATACCATCACACATGCTGCCTTTTGAACTTTGCGTCGATAACAGTCTGGATGGTTCTTTTCCTCTTTGGTCCGGATGACGCGATGTCGAATATTTCCAAAAACAATTTGAAATGTAGACTCGTCAGACCACAGAACACTTTTCCACTTTGCATGAGTCCATCTTA
This sequence comes from Entelurus aequoreus, assembly GCF_033978785.1. Lineage (NCBI taxonomy): Eukaryota > Metazoa > Chordata > Actinopteri > Syngnathiformes > Syngnathidae > Entelurus > Entelurus aequoreus. The sequence goes on from NC_084735.1 coordinate 6,865,326, forward strand.
GATGATCTCGGGCCCAGCGAAGCCAACGGCGTTTCTGGGTGTTGTTGATAAACGGTTTTCGCCTTGCATAGGAGAGTTTTAACTTGCACTTACAGATGTAGCGACCAACTGTAGTTACTGACAGTGGTTTTCTGAAGTGTTCCTGAGCCCATGTGGTGATATCCTTTAGAGATTGATGTCGGTTTTTGATACGGTGCCGTCTGAGGGATGGAAGGTCACGGTCATTCAATGTTGGTTTCCGGCCATGCTGCTTACGTGGAGTGATTTCTCCAGATTCTCTGAACCTTTTGATGATATTATGGACCGTAGAGGGTGAAATCCCTAAATTTCTTGCAATTGCACTTTGAGAAACGTTGTTCTTAAACTGTTTGACTATTTGCTCGCTCAGTTGTGGTGTATCCCCGAGAGCGTTCCAAGTCCTGCTGTAGGAGCACTTGCATTCAGAGGAGGAGCTACACCAATTTTTAGATGACATTTCTGTGGATTACTAACACACAATGTGGATTGTTACCATCATGGTTTGATAGCCAAAGATGTTTGATGTTTCTACCTGAGGAAATGCTTCTCGTGTACAAGTTAATGGCATTCATATCCCTGCATGTCTTAACCTTCTATGTTTAATAATACATTTTAATATTTAGTCTGCTAAACATTCTGTAAGTGAGGACCATCAACCAGAACAAATTTGGAACAGGTGGGTGCCATGATTGGGTATAAAAGTAGATTCCATGAAATGCTCAGTCATTCACAAACAAGGACGGGGCGAGGGTCACCACTTTGTCAACAAATGCCTGAGCAAATTGTTGAACAGTTTAAGAACAACCTTTCTCAACCAGCTATTGCAAGGAATTTAGGGATTTCACCATCTACGCTCCGTAATATCATCAAAGGGTTCAGAGAATGTGGAGAAATCACTGCACGTAAGCAGCTAAGCCCGTGACCTTCCATCCCTCAGGCTGTACTGCATCAACAAGCCACATCAGTGTGTAAAGGATATCACCACATGGGCTCAGGAACACTTCAGAAAGCCACTGTCAGTAACTACAGTTGGTCGCTACATCTGTAAGTGCGAGTTAAAACTCTCCCATGCAAGGCGAAAACCGTTTATCAACAACACCCAGAAACGCCGTCGGCTTCGCTGGGCCTGAGCTCATCTAAGATGGACTGATACAAAGTGGAAAAGTGTTCTGTGGTCTGACGAGTCCACATTTCAAATTGTTTTTGGAAACTGTGGACGTCGTGTCCTCCGGACCAAAGAGGAAAAGAACCATCCGGATTGTTCTAGGTGCAAAGTTGAAAAGCTAGCATCCGTGATGGTATGGGGGTGTATTAGTGCCCAAGACATGGGTAACTTACACATCTGTGAAGGCACCATTAATGCTGAAAGGTACATACAGGTTTTGGAGCAACATATGTTGCCATCCAAGCAACGTTACCATGGACGCCCCTGCTTATTTCAGCAAGACAATGCCAAGCCACGTGTTACATCAACGTGGCTTCATAGTAAAAGAGTGCGGGTACTAGACTGGCCTGCCTGTAGTCCAGACATTGAAAATGTGTGAAGCCTAAAATAGCACAAGGGAGACCCCCGGACTGTTGAACAACTTAAGCTGTACATCAAGCAAGAATGGGAAAGAATTCCCCCTGAGAAGCTTCAAAAATGTGTCTCCTCAGTTCCCAAACCTTTACTGAGTGTTGTTAAAAGGAAAGGCCATGTAACACAGTGGTGAACATGCCCTTTCCCAACTACTTTGGCACGTGTTGCAGCCATGAAATTCTAAGTTAATTATTATTTGCCAAAAAAACAATAAAGTTGATGAGTTTGAACATCAAATATGTTGTCTTTGTAGTGCATTCAATTGAATATGGCTTGAAAAGGATTTGCAAATCATTGTATTCCGTTTATATTTACATCTAACACCATTTCCCAACTAATTTGGAAACAGAGTTTGTACTATGGACTGGACTCTCACACTATTATGTTAGATCCACTATGGACTGGACTCTCTCACTATTATGTTAGATCCACTATGGACTGGACTCTAACACTATTATGTTAGATCCACTATGGACTGGACTCTCACACTATTATGTTAGATCCACTATGGACTGGACTCTCACACTATTATGTTAGATCCACTATGGACTGGACTCTCACTATTATGTTAGATCCACTATGGACTGGACTCTCACTATTATGTTAGATCCACTATAGACTGGACTCTCACACTATTATGTTAGATCCACTATGGACTGGACTCTCACTATTATGTTAGATCCACTATGGACTGGACTCTCACACTATTATGTTAGATCCACTATGGACTGGACTCTCACTATTATGTTAGATCCACTATGGACTGGACTCTCACACTATTATGTTAGATCCACTATGGACTGGACTCTCACTATTATGTTAGATCCACTATGGACTGGACTCTCACACTATTATGTTAGATCCACTATGGACTGGACTCTCACACTATTATGTTAGATCCACTATGGACTGGACTCTCACACTATTATGTTAGATCCACTATGGACTGGACTCTCACACTATTATGTTAGATCCACTATGGACTGGACTCTCACACTAATATGTTAGATCCACTATGGACTGGACTCTCACACTATTATGTTAGATCCACTATGGACTGGACTCTCACACTATTATGTTAGATCCACTATGGACTGGACTCTCACACTAATATGTTAGATCCACTATGGACTGGACTCTCACACTATTATGTTAGATCCACTATGGACTGGACTCTCACTATTATGTTAGATCCACTATGGACTGGACTCTCACTATTATGTTAGATCCACTATAGACTGGACTCTCACACTATTATGTTAGATCCACTATGGACTGGACTCTCACTATTATGTTAGATCCACTATGGACTGGACTCTCACACTATTATGTTAGATCCACTATGGACTGGACTCTCACTATTATGTTAGATCCACTATGGACTGGACTCTCACACTATTATGTTAGATCCACTATGGACTGGACTCTCACACTATTATGTTAGATCCACTATGGACTGGACTCTCACACTATTATGTTAGATCCACTATGGACTGGACTCTCACATTATTATGTTAGATCCACTATGGACTGGACTCTCACACTATTATGTTAGATCCACTATGGACTGGACTCTCACACTAATATGTTAGATCCACTATGGACTGGACTCTCACACTATTATGTTAGATCCACTATGGACTGGACTCTCACTATTATGTTAGATCCACTATGGACTGGACTCTCACTATTATGTTAGATCCACTATAGACTGGACTCTCACACTATTATGTTAGATCCACTATGGACTGGACTCTCACTATTATGTTAGATCCACTATGGACTGGACTCTCACACTATTATGTTAGATCCACTATGGACTGGACTCTCACTATTATGTTAGATCCACTATGGACTGGACTCTCACACTATTATGTTAGATCCACTATGGACTGGACTCTCACTATTATGTTAGATCCACTATGGACTGGACTCTCACACTATTATGTTAGATCCACTATGGACTGGACTCTCACACTATTATGTTAGATCCACTATGGACTGGACTCTCACACTATTATGTTAGATCCACTATGGACTGGACTCTCACTATTATGTTAGACCCACTATGGACTGGACTCTCACACTATTATGTTAGATCCACTATGGACTGGACTCTCACACTATTATGTTAGATCCACTATGGACTGGACTCTCTCACTATTATGTTAGATCCACTATGAACTGGACTCTCACTATTATGTTAAATCCACAATGGACTGGACTCTCACTATTATGTTAGATCCACCATGGACTGGACTCTCACTATTATGTTAGATCCACTATGGACTGGACTCTCACACTAATATGTTAGATCCACTATGGACTGGACTCTCACACTATTATGTTAGATCCACTATGAACTGGACTCACACTATTATGTTAAATCTACTATGGACTGGACTCTCACTATTATGTTAGATCCACTATGGACTGGACTCTCACTATTATGTTAGATCCACTATGGACTAGACTCTCACACTATTATGTTAGATCCACTATGGACTGGACTCTCACACTAATATGTTAGATCCACTATGGACTGGACTCTCACACTATTATGTTAGATCCACTATGGACTGGACTCTCACTATTATGTTAGATCCACTATGGACTAGACTCTCACACTATTATGTTAGACCCACTATGGACTGGACTCTCACACTATTATGTTAGATCCACTATGGACTGGACTCTCACACTATTATGTTAGATCCACTATGAACTGGACTCACACTATTATGTTAAATCCACTATGGACTGGACTCTCACTATTATGTTAGATCCACTATGGACTGGACTCTCACTATTATGTTAGATCCACTATGGACTGGACTTTCACTATTATGTTAGATCCACTATGGACTGGACTCACACTATTATGTTAGATCCACTATGGACTGGACTCTCACTATTATGTTAGATCCACTATGGACTGGACTTTCACTATTATGTTAGATCCACTATGGACTGGACTCTCACACTATTATGTTAGATCCACTATGGACTGGACTCTCACACTATTATGTTAGATCCACTATGGACTGGACTCTCACTATTATGTTAGATCCACTATGGACTGGACTCTCACTATTATGTTAGATCCACTATGGACTGGACTCTCACACTATTATGTTAGATCCACTATGGACTGGACTCTCACACTATTATGTTAGATCCACTATGGACTGGACTCTCACTATTATGTTAGATCCACTATGGACTGGACTCTCACTATTATGTTAGATCCACTATGGACTGGACTCTCACTATTATGTTAGATCCACTATGGACTGGACTCTCTCACTATTATGTTAGATCCACTATGGACTGGACTCTCACTATTATGTTAGATCCACTATGGACTGGACTCTCTCACTATTATGTTAGATCCACTATGGACTGGACTCTCACTATTATGTTAGATCCACTATGGACTGGACTCTCTCACCATTATGTTAGATCCACTATGGACTAGACTTTCACAATATTATGTCAGACCCACTCGACATCCATTGCATCCGGTCTCCCCTGATTGATTAATACAACGAACCGCCTCTGTTCAAAATTGGCGTGTATACCGCATACCTCTGATTGGCAACCAGGAACGTGGTTGTACCGACTACCAATCAGGGGCAGGTGAGAAGTCACTACATGACAACACACCAAACCGGAAGTAGAACCTCGAAAATAAGAGCGCTGGACAGGAACGAAACACCAAACACAGGAAAACACATGACCAAAAAAAAAGGGTATGACGACATCCCAATTACGAACCTTTGCAAAGGTTGATTGACAGCTCAATTTCTACGCGGTTATTTTGGGTATTCCAGCGCCTAACTAGGGTAGAATGTGTAGCAACACCTACGAAGTATACACAAACGTTTTCAGGCACATACCCACACGGACAGGCCATGACAGTGCAGGGATTGTAACTCTAAGGAGCTCAGGGTAATTTGGGCGGGTAACACTTATTTGTAATCATAAATTAAATTAATTGAAGCCCTTTTGTCATTTCATGGCCTTTCTCACATATCCACCGTCCCGTGGAGGGCATCTGAATGCATCCCTTTCTTTGTGTTCAGGACACACCCCACACGTTTAGCAACGTTTGAGCATTAGCTCCCAGTTGACTTCCCTTCCCGATTACAATTTAAAATGGTAATAAGAGGAAGTGCATTGTGAGAAGTCAAATCGCAGTTCTTAGTCACCCGCTTCGTTTCATGTAGCTTCCCGCCTTTTGGTTCAGGCCCTTTCCGGACTGCGCAACAAGAGTTGGCCCTTTTGGGACTTTTGTAGTGCTTTTTTGTGAACATTTGGCTCTGCCTGGGGGTCCTTTCAGCCGGGGCCAAGTTTGCACGGGAGACCAGTTGCTGGCTCTCTGCCACACCAGAAGACCGGAGGAGATGCGGACAGAAAGACGAGGCTGCGGCGCCAGATCTGAATGAGCACCAGTCGGGCACTTTGGTCTCCCTGGATGGATTGTAACATCCATCCATTTTCTACCGCTTGTCCCTTTCGGGGTCGCTGGAGCCTATCTCAGCTGCATTCGGGCGGTAGGCGGGGTACACCCTAGACAAGTTGCCACCTCATCACAGGGCCAACACAGATCAATCAATCAATCAATGTTTATTTATATAGCCCTAAATCACAAGTGTCTCAAAGGGCTGTACAAGCCACAACGACATCCTCGGTACAGAGCCCACATACGGGCAAGGAAAAACTCACCCCAGTGGGACGTCGGTGAATGACTATGAGAAACCTTGGAGAGGACCGCATATGTGGGTAACCCTCCCCCCTCTAGGGGAGACCGAAAGCAATGGATGTCGAGTGGGTCTGACATAATATTGTGAAAGTCCAGTCCACAGTGGATCCAACACATCAGCGGGAGTCCAGTCCACAGCGGGGCCAACAGGAAACCATCCCGAGCGGAGACGGGTCAGCAGCGCAGAGATGTCCCCAACCGATGCACAGGCTAGTGGTCCACCCGGGGTCCCGACTCTGGACAGCCAGCACTTCATCCATGGCCACCAGACCTATGCAACTCCCCCTCGCAAGGGACAGGGGAGAAGAGGAGAGAAGAAAAGAAACGGCAGATCAACTGGTCTAAAAAAGGGGGGTCTATTTAAAGGCTAGATTATACAAATGATAGACAGACAACATTCACACACTAGGGACCGTTTAGTGTTGCCAATCAACCGATCCCCCTTTGGAGGTGGGAGGGGCCTATCCCCAGGTGCATGTCTTTGGAGGTGGGAGGGGCCTATCCCCAGGTGCATGTCTTTGGAGGTGGGAGGGGCCTACCCCAGGTGCATGTCTTTGGAGGTTGGGAGGAAGCCAGATTGTAACATTGTCCATATAAATACATTGTCAACAAACAGGGTTGTCGACATAAGCGAGGCGTCGAAAAAAAGGTTGTCGCCATAAACAAGTTGTTGACGTAAAGGGTTCATCGACAAACAGGCTGTCAACATAAACGGGTGGTGGACATTAACGAGCAGTCGACATAAATGGTTTGTTGACATAAGAAAGTAGTCGACATAAACAAGTTGTAGACATAAAGTTATCCACATAAATGGTTTGTTGACATAAAAAAAGTTGTCGACATAAACAGGTTGACGGTATAAATAAGTTGTCAACAAACGGGTTGTCGACATAAGCGAGGCGTCGAAATAAAGGTTGTCGCCGTGAACAAGTTGTTGACGTAAAGGGTTCATCGACAAACAGGCTGTCAACATGAAGAAGTTGTCAACATAAACGGGTCGTGGACATTAAAGAACAGTCGACATAAATGGTTTGTTGACATAAAAAAGTTGTCGACATAAACAGGTTGTCCATATAAATAAGTTGTCAACAAACAGTTTGTCGACATAAACAAGTTGTTGACATAAAGGGTTCATCGACAAACAGGTTGTCAACATGGAGAAGTTGTCAACATAAACGGGTCGTGGACATTAACGAGCAGTCGACATAAATGGTTTGTTGACATAAGAAAGTGGTCGACATAAACAAGTTGTAGGCATACAGTTATGGACATAAATGTTTGTCGACATAAAAAAAGTTGTCGACATAAACAGGTTGAGGAAACTCATTTGGGCCGCTTGTACCCGTGATCTTGTCCTTTCGGTCATAACCCAAAGCTCATGACCATAGGGGAGGATAGGAACGTAGATCGACCGGTAAATTGAGAGCTTTGCCTTCCGGCTCAGCTCCTTCTTCACCACAACGGATCGATACAGCGTCCGCATTACTGAAGACGCCGCACCGATCCGCCTGTCGATCTCACCATCCACTCTTCCCCCACTCGTGAACAAGACTCCGAGGTACTTGAACTCCTCCACTTGGGGCAGAGTCTCCTCCCCAACCCGGAGATGGCACTCCACCCTTTTCCGGGCGAGAACCATGGACTCAGACTTGGAGGTGCTGATTCTCATCCCAGTCGCTTCACACTCGGCTGCGAACCGATCCAGCGAGAGCTGAAGATCCTGGCCGGATGAAGCCATCAGGACCACATCATCCGCAAAAAGCAGAGACCTAATCCTGCAGCCACCAAACCGGATCCCCTCAACGCCCTGACTGCGCCTAGAAATTCTGTCCATAAAAGTTATGAACAGAATCGGTGACAAAGGGCAGCCTTGGCGGAGTCCAACACCCCCCTCCAAAACCCTCAAATCTAAACTCCAAACATCTCAGAACAAGCTAGTCAGGTTACTGCTAGACCTCCACCCCAGATCCCACCTCACTCCTACCCACTTCTCTAAAGTGGGCTGGCTCAAGGTGGAGGACAGAGTTAAACAACTTGCACTGAGCCTAGTCTATAAAATCCGCTACACCTCCCTGATACCGAAGTACATGTCAAACTACTTCCTTAACGTAACACCAGGGGGAGCTCCACTAACCACGTTAAACCCAGATTCCGAACTAACAAAGGTCTTGACTCATTCTCTTTCTATGCCACATCAATGTGGAGTGCGCTCCCAACAGGTATAAAAGAAAGGGCATCTCTATCCTCCTTCAAAACCGCAATAAAAGTTCACCTTCAGGCAGCTACAACCCTAAACTAACACCCTCCCCGGATTGCTAATAATCAAATGTAAACAATCAAATGCAGATACTTTTTCTTATGCCTTCTGATCTCTCTCTCTCTCTCTCTCTCTCTCTCTCTCTCTCTCTCTCTCTCTCTCTCTCTCTCTCTCTCTCTCTCTCTTTCTTTCTCTCTCTCTCTATGTCCACTACTTGATGTCTATATCCTAACCCCCCCCCCCCTCCACACCCCTGATTGTAAATAATGTAAATAATTCATTGTGATTATCTTGTGTGATGACTGTATTATGATGATAGTATATATGATAGTATATATCTGTATCATGAATCAATTTAAGTGGACCCCGACTTAAACAAGTTGAAAAACTTATTCGGGTGTTACCATTTAGTGGTCAATTGTACGGAATATGTACTTCACTGTGCAACCTACTAATAAAAGTCTCAATCAATCAATCAATCAATCTGAGACTACCTGAACTCATCACTTTGGGGGAATTCCAGGCCATTTTGGAGGATCGACAAGCTGTTTCCTATAATTTATTGAATCATTTAAATGGTAAATGGGTTATACTTGTAAAGTGCTTTGACACTATTTCCATATTCACCCATTCACACACATGCCAAAGCCCTAACCACGACCCGTCAGGAGCAAGGGCGAAGTGTCTTGCTCAAGGACACAACGGACGTTGACGAGGTTGGTAGAAGGTGGGGATTGAACCAGGAACTCTCAGGTTGCTGGCACGGCCACTCTCCCAACTACGCCACGCCATTCCCAACGATAAACATGTACATGTTTTAAAGGCCTACTGAAATGATTTTTTAAAATTTAAACGGGAATAGCAGATCCATTCTATGTGTCATACTTGATCATTTCGCGATATTGCCATATTTTTGCTGAAAGGATTTAGTAGAGAAAATCGACGATAAAGTTCGCAACTTTTGCTCGCTGATAAAGAAAAGCCTTGCCTGTACCGGAAGTAGCGTGACGTCACAGGAGCTAGGATTCCTCACAATTCCCCGTTGTTTACAATGGAGCGAGAGAGATTCGGACCGAGAAAGTGATGATTACCCCATTAATTTGAGCGAGGATGAAAGATTCGTGGATGAGGAACGTTACAGTGAATGACTTGAGAGGCAGCGATGGACGTATCTTTTTTCGCTCTGACCGTAACTTAGGTACAAGCTGGCTCATTGGATTCCACACCCTCCTTTTTCTATTGTAGATCACAGATTTGTATTTTAAACCACCTGGGATACTATATCCTCTTGAAAATGAGAGTCGAGAACGCGAAATGGACATTCAGTGCCTTTTATCTCCACGACAATACATCGGCGAAATGCTTTAGCTACGAGCTTTAACTGCATATAGAAACAAAAGAAATAAACCCCTGACGGGAAGTATAGATAGAAAATCAACAATACTATTATTATTATGCTGTGCTAACGACGCCACTGAAGCTAACTTAGCAACCGGACTGCACAGAGCTATGCTAAAAACATTAGCTCTCCACCTACGCCAGCCAGCCCTCATTTGCTCATCAACACCCGTGCTCACCTGCGTTCCAGCGATCGGCAGAAGGACGAAGGACTTCACCCGATGCGTTTGGCGGCCCGGAGACGTAGGAAGTCAAGGTGAAGTCGGCGGCTAGCGCGGCTAGCGCTCCAACAAAGTCCTCCTGGTTGTGTTGCTGTAGTCCGCTGCTAATACACCGATCCCACCTACAACTGTCTTCTTTGCAGCCTTCATTGTTCATTAAACAAATTGCAAAAGATGTCCAGAATACTGTGGAATTATGAAATGAAAACAGAGCTTTTTGTATAGGATTCTACGGGGTACCATAACTCCGTTACTCGGACTTTGTCACGCGCATACGTCATCATACCGCGATGTTTTCAGCCGGATATTTCCCGGGAATTTTAAAATATCACTTTATAAGTTAACCCGGCCGTATTGGCATGTGTTGCAATGTTAAGATTTCATCATTGATATATAAACTATCAGACTGTGTGGTCGGTAGTAGTGGCTTTCAGTAGGCCTTTAACTATTGCGTGTTTGTATGTTTATTTTGTAAGGTCATTTGTACTTTAATTATAGTGTCTGACTGCGACTGTTTGTTGTTCCTTGTATTGATGAAACCTGTTTTTGTTGCCAAGGCAGTCGTGTAAATTTAGACTTGTAGTCTCAGTGACTTTTCACCGAGTTAAATAACGGAAAATGAAAATGAATTTATGGACTCACAGCACTGATAAAAAGAGAGACTTCATCGAGTTGAAACCCACGATTGGCAGAACCACCACAGCTACGACTAAAGGTGGCGGTGAGATTCCTTCTAGACCTAACACCGTTGTACTGTCAGTCCTCTCAGTCAGGGGTTGTAACAACGGGAATGAGAGAATCCCACGCTTACATCTTGAAAATTAACTGTCAAAACGGTACCCATTGATCGGTCTGGACCTCATGCTCCACAATATTTGTATGTACGTAGCATGGACCATGACCGCCCAACACGCCTGCGAGAGGTGTGAAACTTTGGGCACCTCACGTCTCGATTCAAAACGATTCTCGATTCACAATCAATACTTTTTAGTAAAAAAGGGTGCCAGTTCTATTATCAACAATATTACTCTACGACAGGGGTCACCAACGCGGTGCCCGCGGGCACCAGGTAGCCCGTGAGGACCAGATGAGTAGCCCGCTGGCCTGTTCTAAAAATAGCTCAAATAGCAGCACTTACCAGTGAGCTGCCTCTATTTTTTTAAATTTTATCTATTTACTAGCAGGCTGGTCTCGCTTTGCTCGACATTTTTAATTCTAAGAGAGACAAAACTCAAATAGAATTTGAAAATCCCAAAAAATATTTTAAAGACTTGGTCTGCACTTGTTTAAATACATTCATAATTTTTTTACTTTGCTTCTTATAACTTTCAGAAAGACAATTTTAGAGAAAAAAATACAACCTTAAAAATGATTTTAGGATTTTTAAACACATATACCTTTTTACCTGTTAAATTCCTTCCTCTTCTTTCCTGACAATTTAAACCAATGTTCAAGTAAATTTATTTTTTATTGTAAAGAATAATAAATACATTTTAATTTAATTAATCATTTTAGCTTCTGTTTTTTCGACAAAGAATATTTGTGAAATATTTCTTCAAACTTATTATGATTAAAATTCAAAAAAAATTATTCTGGCAAATCTAGAAAATCTGTAGAATCAAATTTAAATCTTATTTCAAAGTCTTTTGAATTTCTTTGAAATTTTTTTGTTCTGGAAAATCTAGTGCAGGGGTCACCAACCTTTTTGAAACCAAGAGCTACTTCTTGGGTACTGATTAATGCGAAGAGCTACCAGTTTGATACACACTTCAATAAATTGCCAGAAATAGCCAATTTGCTCAATTTACCTTTAACTCTATGTTATTATTAATAATTAATGATTTTTACACTTAATTGAACGGTTTAAAAGAGGAGAAAACACAAAAAAATGACAATTACATTTTGAAACAGTCTATGTTCAATTTCGACTCTTTAAAATTCAAAATTCAACCGAAAAAATTCAAAAAAATAATTTATGGAACATCATTAGTAATTTTTCCTGATTAAGATTAATTTTAGAATTTTGATGACATGTTTTAAATAGGTTAAAATCCAATCTGCACTTTGTTAGAATATATAACAAATTGGACCAAGCTATATTTCTAACAAAGACAAATCATTATTTCTTCTAGATTTTCCAGAACAAAATTTTTTCAAAGAAATTCAAAAGACTTTGAAATAAGATTTAAATTTGATTCTACAGATTTTCTAGATTTGCCAGAATAATTTTTTTTGAATTTTAATCATAATAAGTTTGAAGAAATAATTCACAAATATTCTTCGTCGAAAAAACCGAAGCTAAAATGAATAATTAAATTAAAATGTATTTATTATTCTTTACAATAAAAAATTAATTTACTTGAACATTGGTTTAAATTGTCAGGAAAGAAGAGGAAGGAATTTAAAAGGTAAAAAGGTATATGTGTTTAAAAATCCTAAAATCATTTTTAAGGTTGTATTTTTTCTCTAAAATTGTCTTTCTGAAAGTTATAAGAAGCAAAGTAAAAAAATAATGAATTTATTTAAACAAGTAAAGACCATGTCTTTAAAATATTTTTTTGGATTTTCAAATTCTATTTGAGTTTTGTCTCTCTTAGAATTAAAAATGTCGAGCAAAGCGAGACCAGCTTGCTAGTAAATAGATAACATTTAAAAAAATAGAGGCAGCTCACTGGTAAGTGCTGCTATTTGACCTATTTTTAGAACAGGCCAGCGGGCTACTCATCTGGTCCTTACGGGCTACCTGGTGCCCGCGGGCACCGCGTTGGTGACCCCTGATCTAGAAGAAATAATGATTTGTCTTTGTTAGAAATATAGCTTGGTCCAATTTGTTATATATTCTAACAAAGTGCAGATTGGATTTTAACCTATTTAAAACATGTCATCAAAATTCTAAAATTAATCTTAATCAGGAAAAATTACTAATGATGTTCCATAAATTATTTTTTTTAATTTTTTCAAAAAGATTCGAATTAGCTAGTTTTTCTCTTCTTTTTTTCGGTTGAATTTTGAATTTTAAAGAGTCGAAATTGAACATAGGCTATGTTTCAAAATGTAATTGTCATTTTTTTTGTGTTTTCTCCTCTTTTAAACCACTCAATTAAGTGTAAATATCATTAATTATTAATAATAACATAGAGTTAAAGGTAAATTGAGCAAATTGGCTATTTCTGGCAATTTACTGAAGTGTGTATCAAACTGGTAGCCCTTCGCATTAATCACTACCCAAGAAGTAGCTCTTGCTTTCAAAAAGGTTGGTGACCCCTGCCTCTACGAGCTAGACAAACAGCTCTGATATTTTCTTGAATTACCTTAAAGAAATCTGGTTATGGTTGAGCAAATGCTGGTTCTACGAGGTTCAGTCAGGTGATGCTAAAATTGAAAACACACTCAGGCCACCTTTTTGACAAAGTGCTGACTTTTAATTTTGCACAATTGTAAATGGATTTAGCTTTGAAAGTAAAGCAGCCAATGCTTTGTTACAAAGTCGAACGTTTCAGTACTTCAGTAACCTCACAAAATGAAGATTTGTGAACGTCTCAGATGTCTCATTGGCCACAGTGTACACCACCAAAATCACGTGAGTGGCTTCGGTGCACCGCTCGTGTTTGTAAAACTTGGCAGGTGTCTGAGAAGAATTGAGCCGTAAATGCGACAAAAGGAGTGGCTGGATGTCCGCGCATCACAGGCCGGCGCCACTCTTAGGGCGTTGTCCGTGGCTATTGGAGCTTCCATTTTTGTCTCTTAGCAAAGTTGTGGTATGACTACCAGTGAAAAAAGACAGTGTGACATACTTCAGCTCCATTGTTTAAGTTAAGTTAAAGTACCAATGATTGTCGCACACACGCTAGGTGTGGTGAAATTTGTCCTCTGCATTTGACCCATCCCCTTGTTCACCCCCTGGGAGGTGAGGGGAGCAGTGGGCAGCAGCGTCATAAACCTGAAGCCTCTGTTCTCCACGACGCTGTAGGGGCGTGGATCTTTTGAAATGAAAAAGGCAGTAGATGTACTTTTTCGTTTAGCACGTTCAGAGTTTGCTAGAAGTTGAGAGAAGTGACAGGAGTGTGTGTTGTCTGGGAGTTTATAGCAGCATCTGTTCGGCCTCTTTTAGTTCAATCAATCAATCAATGTTTATTTATATAGCCCTAAATCACAAGTGTCTTAAAGGGCTGTACAAGCCACAACGACATCCTCGGTACAGAGCCCACATACGGGCAAGGAAAAACTCACCCCAGTGGGACGTTGGTGAATGACTATGAGAAACCTTGGAGAGGACCGCATATGTGGGTAACCCCCCCCCTCTAGGGGAGACCGAAAGCAACGGATGTCGAGTGGGTCTGACATAACATTGTGAAAGTCCAGTCCACAGTGGGAGTCCAGTCCACAGCGGGGCCAACAGGAAACCATCCCGAGCGGAGACGGGTCAGCAGCGCAGAGATGTCCCCAACCGATGCACAGGCTAGTGGTCCACCCGGGGTCCCGGCTCTGGACAGCCAGCACTTCATCCATGGCCACCGGACCTATGCAACTCCCCCTCGCAAGGGACAGGGGAGAAGAGGAGAGAAGAAAAGAAACGGCAGATCAACTGGTCTAAAAAAGGGGGGGGTCTATTTAAAGGCTAGAGTATACAAATGAGTTTTAAGATGGGACTTAAATGCTTCTACTGAGGTAGCATCTCTAACTGTTACCGGGAGGGCATTCCAGAGTACTGGAGCCCGAATAGAAAACGCTCTATAGCCCGCAGACTTTTTTTTTTTTTTTGGCTCTGGGAATCACTAATAAGCCGGAGTTCTTTGAACGCAGATTTCTTGTTTCTTGTTCTTGGTGATGACGTATGATTTGAGGTTGGACAGTCGAAGTGCTCCCCAAACACTTGAATTTCTTTTTGCAGATTTGGCACACTGCATATATCAAGAGGTGCGGCTCCATCACCCCTAGAAATGTGCAAAACCTAAATATTGCAATAAGAAACTGGCAATGGAAACACCCGTATTTCGAAAAACATTCCAAATGTAGAAATGTCGCTAAACTTAGCTTTTGTTAAACCAAATATTGTGTGTTTTTTTCCATATACAACAACCTATCTGGACTCGATAAGAGAATCGATAAGGAATCGGTTCGATAAGAGGATTCGATAATAGGCCCGAACTCGATAATTTCTTATCAAACATCATCCCTACATATGGTACAATACAATCGGCAAGATAGGATAGCCAAAGCCAAATAATAGTAGAGTTTTAACTTGCACTTACGGATGTAGCGACCAACTGTAGTTACTGACAGTGGTTTTCTGAAGTGTTCCTGAGCCCATGTGGTGATATCCTTTACACACTGATGTGGCTTTTCAATGCAGTACCGCCTGAGGGATCCAAGGTGCGTGATATCATGGCTTACGTGCAGTGATTTCTCCAGATTCTCTGAACCTTTTGATGATATTACGGAGCGTAGATGGTGAAATCCCTAAATTCCTTGCCAACAGCTCGATGGGAAATGTTGTTCTTAAAATGTTCGACAATTTGTTCACGCATTTGTTGACAAAGTGGTGACCCTCGCCCCGTCCTTGTTTGTGAATGACTGAGCATTTCCAGGCCACAAAAAAAACAAAACGGAGAAAATCCAATGACCTGGATGAATGAGAACATCCGTACATCCGGAGAAAATCCATGACGACTGGTCGGTGTTCGTATGATGTGTCACGATTGGCTAAGGTTAGGGCGAAACATTACGGACTGGGTCATGACAACGAGGGAGTCAGAGACAGAGGGACGCTTCAAGCCGACGACTCGAAAAAAAAGCGAGTGATTCTTCCCCGTGGATTAGATTTTTGCTTTAGTGATGTAGACCCAGGAAACCCACAATAATGCGTGTCCTTGGCCATATTTAGACAAACGTATGTGTTTAGACAAAAACAATGCCCGAAAATTTAGTTTTTAGTTGTTTACTGTAGGCCGAGAAATTGAATAACATTATAGAGGTGGACCAAAGAAAAGGAAAACTAAATGTGTGGGGACCCCTAAAGCAGCCTAAGCAGGGAAGCCAAGACTTTCCTCTCCCCAGCCACTTGGTCCAGCTCCTCCCGGGGGATCCCGAGGCGTTCCCAGGCCAGCCGGGAGACGTAGTCTTCCCAACGTGTCCTGGGTCTTCCCTGAGACCTCCTACCGGTCGGACGTGCCCTAAACACCTCCCTAGGGAGGCGTTCGGGTGGCATCATGACCACATTTTTTTTTGTTTTTTGCTCTATGCTTTTTTAACCTGTAAAGCACTTTGGTTCGATTTAAAAGTTGTTGTAAACGTGCTATATAAATAAAGTTGACTTGACTTGACTTGACAGATGCCCGAACCACCTCATCTGGCTCCTCTCGATATAAAAAGAAAATAAAAGTAAATTTGCAACTTGTGAGTTGTCACATTCAGGGGTGTTTTAGGTCATGAGTTGTAATTCCTGTGAAATCTCGTCCTGCGAGACTCCACTTTGGGGAAGACATTGCAGCCAGCAATGTTGCCGTGATGTCAATAGAAGACAAACGTAGCGGGTGATTGCTCAAAGGCAACGTCCTTACGACCCGCATGACATTGTACGGGCAAGTGGGTCTCTCCCACTCTGAGTCGGCCTCTATTGCTTGGAAGGGACCCGCAAGCGGGCCAGGTGGGGTGGTGCCGCCTCCCCACCTGGCTGACCGACTTACGGCACCCTTGACATTGTTCGGGCAAGTGGGTCTCTCCTAGCCTGCGAGTCGGCCTCTGTTGCCAGGAAGGCACCTGCGAGAAGGCCTTTTGTAGCGGTGCTGACAGGAAATATCGCTCAAAGGAAGACATGAAACTGCTACAGGAAAATACCAAAAAAAGAGAAAAAGCCACCAAAATAGGAGAGCAAGACAAGAACTAAAACACAACGCACATGAAAACAGCAAAACACTCCAAATAAGTCAGGGCGGGATGTGACAGGTGGTGACAGTACACCTACTTTGAGACAAGAGCTATGTTGATGCATGCTTGGTTAGGCTTTAAAGGCCTACTGAAATGAATTTTTTTTATTTAAACGGGGATAGCAGATCTATTCTATGTGTCATACTTGATCATTTCGCGATATTGCCATATTTTTGCTGAAAGGATTTAGTATATAGAACAACGACGATAAAGATTGCAACTTTTGGTATCTGATAAAAAAAGGCTTGCACCTACCGGAAGTAGCGTGACGTAGTCAGTTGAACATATACGCAAAGTTCCCTATTGTTTACAATGATGGCCGCATGAAGTGAGAGAGATTCGGACCGAGAAAGCGACAATTTCCCCATTAATTTGAGCGAGGATGAAAGATTTGTGGATGAGTAAAGTGCAAGTGAAGGACTAGTGGGGAGTTGAAGCTATTCAGATAGGGAAGATGCTGTGAGAGCCGGGGGTGACCTGATATTCAGCTGGGAATGACTACAACAGTAAATAAACACAAGACATATATATACTCTATTAGCCACAACACAACCAGGCTTATATTTAATATGCCACAAATTAATCCTGCATAAAAACACCTGCGTGTTTGTTACGCTAGCTCCTAGCTCCTCTGCTAGCTCCTAGCTCCATAGAACACGCCAATACAATTCAAACACCTGATCAACACACACAATCACTCAGCCCAAAAGACCGTTCACCTAACCCAAGGTTCATAAAGCTTATATATTTTAAAAAAGTTACGTACATACGCAAAAAAAAGTTGCGCACATACGGTCAAGCGATCAAATGTTTAGAAGCCAAAGCTGCATACTCACAGTAGCACGTCTGCGTCTTTGTCATCCAAATCAAAGTAATCCTGGTAAGAGTCTGTGTTGTCCCAGTTCTCTACAGGCGTCTGTGTATCCAAGTCAAAAGTCCTCCTGGTTAGAGTCTCTGTTATCCGAGTTCTTCCATCTTGACTGCATCTTTCGGGAATGTAAACAAAGAAGCGCCGGCTGTGTACTGTTGTTGCTGACTACGTTCGAAAAATACGTCCATTTCGCACGGACAACTTTCTTCTTTGCTTGCTCAGCTTCTTTCTCCATAATGCAATGAACATGATTGGAACAGATTCACGAACACAGATGTCCAGAATACTGTGGAATAATGAGATGAAAACAGCTTTTTCGTATTGGCTTCAATGTGGAAGGCATACCCGTGTTCGCCGGTCTACGTCACGCGCATACGTCATCCTCAGAGGCGTTTCGAACCGGAAGTTTAGCGGCAAATTTAAAATGTCACTTTATAAGTTAACCCGGCCGTATTGGCATGTGTTATAATGTTAAGATTTCATCATTGATATATAAACTATCAGACTGCGTGGTCGGTAGTAGTGGCTTTCAGTAGGCCTTTAAAGTCATACCCAACAATTGCGAAAACGACTTTTTACTGTCAACGGTTTTTCGTTTTTTAATGATTTCTGCTGGTGGTGTGCCTCCGAATTTTTTCAACGCAAAAAATGTGCCGTGGCTCAAAAAAGGTTGAAAAACACCGCCGTAGACCAAAGAGGAAAAGAACCATCCGGACTGTTCTAGGGGCAAAGTGTAAAAGGCAGCACGTGTGATGGTATGGGGGTGTGTTAGTGCCCAAGACATGGGTAACTTACACATCTGTGAAGGTACCAAGGTACATACAGCTTTTGGAGCAACATATGTTGCCATCCAAGCAACGTTACCATGGACGCCCCTGCTTATTTCAGCAAGACGATGCCTAGCCACGTGTTACAACAGCGTGGCTTTGTAGTAAAAGAGTGCGGGTACTAGACTGGCCTGCCTGTAGTCCAGACTTGTCTCCCATTGAAATGACAACTTTTATTGCAATGTGTTGCTGCCATTAAATTCTAAGTTATTTGCAAAAAAAGAACAAAGTTTCTCAGTGTGAACATGAACTATCTTGTCTTTGTAGTCTATTCAAGTGAATATAAGTTGAAAAGGATTTGTTGTATTCTCTTTTTATTTACCGCTTACACAACGTGACAACTTCACTGCTTTTGGGGTTTGTAGTTAGCCACTGCCCACATACTGATGAAGTTCTGCACATTCCGGGAAGGGTTACGAGCGACATGAACGTACAGTACAGTCACTTTGGGGTTGGCCCCGCTCAAAAGGTTTTGAAAAGCCACTAGGAATGATTCACCTTCTAATGACAGCGGACATAAAGGCTAATTGCGCCAAAGGAACAAGATGCACTCATTAAATAATTGCGGCCGTGTCCGCCTTTAGGCGTTTCTGGTCTTTAACTTGGCAAGACGACACGCAAGCCAGACATTAAGTCGAGCAGCCGGACTCAACAACAGACTTTGTTCACAGCGGTAAGTCTTTCCTTCATTTTTAAAACCATGTGTTGTCCTTGGCAATTTATTTTATTTTTAAATGAATACTGCATACCTTTTGGGGTCTTAACTAACCCATCACTTGCTACTAGAACCGTGCCCAGACTTTTAGTCACCTTTGCCACATCAGATCTTTATCAGGATCCTCCTTTTTTGGGGGCCAGGTTTGCTCCATCGGGTCGGATGGAGTTGGTTTTCATCCAGGATGTCTCCGTACATTCATCTTTCCCTTTATCCTGACTAGTTTCCCAGTTCCTGCGCTGAATGATGCTGTGCTTCACTGTAGGGATAATTTAATTTAATTTAATAATTTAAATGAATAAATAAGTAAATGTATTTTCTAAATAAAACAATAAAAACATTTAAAAAAAATAAAATAAATGAATGAATCATTTACATTACATTTTTTGTATTCAAAAAATAAAAAATACATAAAAAATACATAATTTAAATAAATAAATTAATAAATAATTTAAAACATTTAAAAATGAATATTTTAAATAATTTTTTTTAATAATTAAATTATTTAAATAATAAATACAAGCACAGCCTTATGAACACAAGAATAGAACTAGAGAATTATTCCCACCAATAGATGTTGGTGTAAATGTAAATGAATCTGATCTTTTCTTTAAACTACTACAATCCTTGATGAAAAAAAATTTAAAAAATCCAATCCAATACACTTTAATTATATAGCACATTTAAAATTTTTTTAAAAAACCTTTGCCACATCAGATCTTTATCAGATCCTCCTTTTTTTGGGGCCAGGTTTGCTCCATCGGGTCGGATGGAGTTGGTTTTCATCCAGGATGTCTCCGTACATTCATCTTTCCCTTTATCCTGACTAGTTTCCCAGTTCCTGCGCTGAATGATGCTGTGCTTCACTGTAGGGATAATTTAATAATTTAAATGAATAAATAAATGAATGTATTTTCTAAATAAAACAATAAAAACATTTTAAAAAAATAAAATAAATGAATGAATCATTTACATTAAATTTTTTGTATTCAAAAAATAAAAAATATATAAAAAATACATAATTTAAATAAATAATTTAAAACATTTAAAAATGAATATTTTAATTTTTTTTAAAATAAATAAATAATTTAAATAATAAATACAAGCACAGCCTTATGAACACAAGAATATAACTAGAGAATTATTCCCACCAATAGATGTTGGTGTAAATGTAAATGAATCTGATCTTTTCTTTAAACTACTACAATCCTTGATGAAAAAAAAAAAAAAATCCAATCCAATACACTTTAATTATATAGCACATTTAAAATTTTAAAAAAAACCTTTGCCACATCAGATCTTTATCAGGATCCTCCTTTTTTGGGGCCAGGTTTGCTCCATCGGGTCGGATGGAGTTGGTTTTCATCCAGGATGTCTCCGTACATTCATCTTTCCCTTTATCCTGACTAGTTTCCCAGTTCCTGTGCTGAATGATGCTGTGCTTCACTGTAGGGATAATTTAATTTAATAATTTAAATGAATAAATAAATAAATGTATTTTCTAAATAAAACAATAAAAACATTTAAAAAAAAATAAAATAAATGAATGAGTCATTTAAATTAAATTTGTTGTATTCAAAAAATAAAAAATATATAAAAAATACATAATTTAAATAAATTAATAAATAATTTAAAACATTTAAAAATGAATATTTTAAAAAAAAAAAAAAAAATTTTTTTTATAAATAAATAATTTAAATAATAAATACAAGCACAGCCTTATGAACACAAGAATAGAACTAGAGAATTATTCCCACCAATAGATGTTGGTGTAAATGTAAATGAATCTGATCTTTTCTTTAAACTACTACAATCCTTGATGAAAAAAAAAAAAAAAATCCAATCCAATACACTTTAATTATATAGCACATTTAAATTTTAAAAAAAAACCTTTGCCACATCAGTTCTATATCAGGATCCTCCTTTTTTGGGGCCAGGTTTGCTCCATCGGGTCGGATGAAGTTGGTTTTCATCCAGGATGTCTCCGTACATTCATCTTTCCCTTTATCCTGACTAGTTTCCCAGTTCCTGCGCTGAATGATGCTGTGCTTCACTGTAGGGATAATTTAATTTAATTTAATAATTTAAATGAATAAATAAATGAATGTATTTTCTAAATAAAACAATAAAAACATTTTTAAAAAATAAAATAAATGAATGAATCATTTACATTAAATTTTTTGTATTCAAAAAATAAAAAATATATAAAAAATACATAATTTAAATAAATTAATAAATAATTTAAAACAGTTAAAAATGAATATTTTAAATAATTTTTTTTTTTTAATAAATAAATAATTTAAATAATAAATACAAGCACAGCCTTATGAACACAAGAATAGAACTAGAGAATTATTCCCACCAATAGATGTTGGTGTAAATGTAAATGAATCTGATCTTTTCTTTAAACTACTACAATCCTTGATGAAAAAAAAAAAAAAAAAATCCAATCCAATACACTTTAATTATATAGCACATTTAAAAATTTTAAAAAAACCTTTGCCACATCAGTTCTATATCAGGATCCTCCTTTTTTGGGGCCAGGTTTGCTCCATCGGGTCGGATGGAGTTGGTTTTCATCCAGGATGTCTCCGTACATTCATCTTTCCCTTTATCCTGACTAGTTTCCCAGTTCCTGCGCTGAATGATGCTGTGCTTCACTGTAGGGATGGTACTGGCCTGGCTTCCTCCTGGCGATTCCGCCCGAGACTTCAATCTTAGTCTCATAAGACTAGAGAATTGAGTTTCTCACGGTCTGAGAGTCTTTCGGGTGCATTTTGGCAAACGTTTGACTCTCCCATTAATTCATTAATTAATTACATTTGTTTTATTAAATAAATAAATGATTTAAATAAATAATTTAAAAAATATAAATTAATAATTTAAATGAATAAATAAATAAATGTATTTTCTAAATAAAACAATAAAAACATTAAAAAAAAATAAAATAAATGAATGAATCATTTACATTAAATTTTTTGTATTAAAAAAATAAAAAATATACAAAAAATACATAATTTAAATAAATTAATAAATAATTTAAAACATTTAAAAATGAATATTTTAAATACATTTTTTTTAAATAAATAAATAATTTAAATAATAAATACAAGGACAGCCTTATGAACACAAGAATAGAACTAGAGAATTATTCCCACCAATAGATGTTGGTGTAAATGTAAATGAATCTGATCTTTTCTTTAAACTACTACAATCCTTGATGAAAAAAAAAAAAAAAAAAATCCAATCCAATACACTTTAATTGTATAGCACATTTAAAAAATTTTAAAAAACCTTTGCCACATCAGTTCTTTATCAGGATCCTCCTTTTTTTGGGGCCAGGTTTGCTCCATCGGGTCGGATGGAGTTGGTTTTCATCCAGGATGTCTCCGTACATTCATCTTTCCCTTTATCCTGACTAGTTTCCCAGTTCCTGCGCTGAATGATGCTGTGCTTCACTGTAGGGATGGTACTGGCCTGGCTTCCTCTTGGCGAGACTTCAATCTTAGTCTCATAAGACTAGAGAATTGAGTTTCTCATGGTCTGAGAGTCTTTCGGGTGCATTTTGGCAAACGTTTGACTCTCCCATACGGGCCTGATTGGTGGGTTTTCCTCTCTCCACAACCGGAACCGTGTATATCTGACAGAGGTGACCACCGGGTCCTTGGTCACCTCCCTGACTAGACTAAGATGAACGCAGTAGGGCTGCGAGTCTTGGCGGTAACGATTCTCGTTTTAAAATCAAGACTTTTTAATAACATTGGATGCCAGTTTTAGGGTTAGGGTTAGGGTTAAACAAAATAGAGAAACAATTTCTGTATTACTTAAAAGAAAACTGGTTTTGTTGGATACAATTCGACTCAAACATTTGATAAAGTCAACAAGACTTGTCTTTTCTAAAGTCCATCCATCCATCCATCTTCTTCCGCTTATCCGAGGTCGGATCCCGGGGGATCCCAAGGCGTTCCCAGGCCAGCCAAGAGACATAGTCTTCCCAACGTGTCCTGGGTCTTCCCCGTGGCCTCCTACTGGTCGGACGTGCCCTGAACACCTCCCTAGGGAGGTGTTCGGGTGGCATCCTGACCAGATTTTCTAAATTAAATCTGTAAAACAGATATAGATCATCTACATGGACTGAGTGGATGGACAGGACAGATTAAAATAAATAAAAATACATTTTTTTTAAATTTTTTTAATTGATTTAGAATCGGTAAAAATAAGATTTTTATTATTTTTATTTTTATTTTTTTACACCCCTACATGCTACATGCTGGATGAAAAGCAACGCTTTGCTTCCTGGCTGATGGAGCTTGAGAGGTGCTGCAAAGAGGAATGAGAGAAAGTGCCCAAAGAAAGGTGTGCCAGGCTTGTGGCATCGTATTCAAAAATACTCCAGGCTGCAATTGCTGCCCAAGGTGCATCAACAAAGTAACGAGCAAATGCTGTGAAAACTTTTTGACTTTTAATACATTTGCAAAATTATATATATGTAAAAAAAAAAGAATTGTCATAATTGGGTATTGTTTGTAGAATTTTGAGGACACATTTTTTTGGGCTCATTTTATAATAAGGCTGTAACATTTTGGCGGCGTGCGACTGAGATAGAATTCACTTTACGGGTTCATTGTTCCGAAGTTGATGCGCAAAGTCGTCCAAGTCAGAGAGTACATTTTTGTGTTCACGTCCTAATTTTTGCCCTAGTTGTACTTTTTATACACGTTTTATTCCCACTCATTATTTATGTGTTGTTTTCTCTATTGTTAATCGACACGTTTTTTTAGGTGAGGGAAAATAAAAATAAATAAATGAATGATTTATACAAATAAATACACACTTTAAATAAATAAGTAAATTAAATAAAAAAGAAATGAATTTAAAAGAAATGTATTAAAATAAATAAAATGAATGAATAAATGAATAATTTTAATAAAAAATAAATGTAAAAAAAACAATAATAAAAACATAAGTAAATAACACATTTAAATAAATAAATAAATATATGAATACTTTAAACAAAACAATATATACATTTAAAACATTTGATTAAATATAAATAAATACATACATAATTTAAATAAATATATGAATAATTTAAATAAATTAATTAATAACTAAAACATGTTTTATTAAATAAATAATTTAATAAATAAAATATATAAATGAATAATTTAAATGAATATATAAAAAAACATGTAATTTTTTAAAATAAAACAATACAAAATAACAAAATGTAATAAATAAATACATTAATAATTTAAATTTAATTTTTTGTACGTAAAAAAATAAAAAATAATATAAAAATAAATAATTTCAATAAATTGATAAATCATTTAAAACATTTAAAAATGAATATTTTAAATAAATATATAAATACTTTAAATAAATAGGTAAATTAAATACATAAATAAATGAATTTAAAAGAAATGTATTAAAATAAATACAATTAATAAATACATGAATAATTTAAATCAATAAATAAATGTAAAAAAAAGTAATAATAAAAACATAATAAATAAATAACACATTTAAATAAATGAAGAAATACATTAATAATTTAAACAAAATAATATATACATTTAAAAAAGTAATTAAATATAAATAAATAAATAATTTAAATAAATAAATGAATCCATTAATAATTTAAATTAATTAAATGGTTTTAATTAAGTGGTTTTATTAAATGAATAAATGATTTAAATAAATAATTTTAAAAATATAAATTAATAATTTAAATGAATAAATAAATAAATGTATTTTCTAAAGAAAACAATAAAAACATGTATTTAAAAAATAAAAAATACATAAAAAATACATAATTTAAATAAATCAATAAATAATTTAAAACATTTAAAAACGAATATTTTAAATAAATAAAATATATATATATATATATTTATAAATAAATAATTTAAATAATAAATACAAGCACAGCCTTATGAACACAAGAATAGAACTAGAGAATTATTCCCACCAATAGATGTTGGTGTAAATGTAAATTAATCTGATCTTTTCTTTAAACTACTACAATCCTTGATGAAAAAAAATAATAATCCAATCCAATACACTTTAATTATATAGCACATTTAAAAAAAAAATTCACAAAGTGTTAAAACACACATTTAGAAGCAGGTTTAACTAAAAGGTCAGTCAATTGTAAACAAACATTTAACTAACAAGAGAAACACTACATTAAAAGAAAACAGACTTAACTCGCACAACTTTAAAAGCCAGGGAGTCAAAATGTGCTTTAAGATTTAAAAGCCATAAAAGCAACGACAAGAAGAAACTGATCCGAGACCTTGTGGGAGTGGAGACTTTTAGAAGGTCTGACATATATTTTGGAGCTAATCCGGGAAAAGATTTAAAAACAATTCTTGAAAATTACCATTATTTTGCAGAAAACTAAACATGTCTGCTTTTTTTTTTTAAAAAGAATACGCCATATTTTACAGTACTGCATTTCCGGACTAAAGAACGCACCAATTACATTTGAGAATAATTTATCTTTTTTACATATATTATCCGTACCGAACTATACACCGCAGATATATACGTTGTTTTATAACCAGTTAATCACACAGGAAAGTGTTTATTTAGAATAGAATAGAAAGTACTTTATTGATCCCTGGCGGAAATTCAGCACCACAGTTTGCTCACAATAAACAATAAACACTTAGGTATGTTTTACATGTGAATAATATAAATACAGTCTATTATACAGCATTGTTCACATGTGAATAATATAAATACAGTCTATTATACAGCATTATTCACATGTGAATAATATAAATACAGTCTATTATATAGCATTATTCACATGTGAATAATATAAATACAGTCTATTATACAGCATTATTCACATGTGAATAATATAAATGCAGTCTATTATACAGCATTATTCACATGTGAATAATATAAATACAGTCTATTATACAGCATTATTCACACGTGAATAATATATATACAGTCTATTATACAGCATTATTCACATGTGAATAATATAAATACAGTCTATTATACAGCACTATTCACATGTGAATAATATAAATACAGTTTATTATACAGTATTATTCACACATAAATAATATAAATACAGTCTATTATACAGCATTATTCACATGTGAATAATATAATCTATTATACAGCATTATTCACATGTGAATAATATAAATACAGTCTATTATACAGCATTATTCACATGTGAATAATATAAATACAGTCTATTATACAGCATTATTCACATGTGAATAATATAAATACAGTTTATTATACAGCATTATTCACGTGTGAATAATATAAATACAGTCTATTATACAGCATTATTCACATGTGAATAATATAAATACAGTCTAATATACAGCATTATTCACATGTGAATAATATAAATACAATCTATTATACAGAATTATTCACACGTGAATAATATAAATACAGTCTATTATACAGCATTATTCACATGTGAATAATATACATACAGTTTATTATACAGTATTATTCACACGTGAATAATATAAATACAGTCTATTATACAGCATTATTCACATGTGAATAATATAATCTATTATACAGCACTATTCACATGTGAATAATATAATCTATTATACAACATTATTCACATGTGAATAATATAAATACAGTCTATTATACAGCATTATTCATATGTGAATAATATAAATACAGTCTATTATACAGCATTATTCACATGTGAATAATATAAATATAGTCTATTATACAGCATTATTCACATGTGAATAATATAAATACAGTCTATTATACAGCATTATTCATATGTGAATAATATAAATACAGTCTATTATACAGCATTATTCACACGTGAATAATATAAATACAGTTTATTATACAGCATTATTCACACGTGAATAATATAAATACAGTCTATTATACAGCATTATTCACATGTGGATAATATAAATACAGTCTATTATATATTCAAGTACAGTCAAAAAAGAACATATACATTATACAGTCTGATTGCTGACGGTGTCTGTAACAGGGCAGTAAAACGGCTGATCAAACAAAACAGAAGTCATTGTCATGGACCCACTAGCTGCGCAAGCTAGCTCTCCAATCAGCTAAACAGACTCGATAACTCCACGGTGACGTTTTGGCGAATTTACTGAGGAATTTGTGAAAAAGAATGCTATAGCAAGTTAATAATACTAACACAGACACTCGTAAATGTGTTAGCACATTAGCTCATGCTAACGACGCTAGCTTGATTACATTACGATAGGTCGTACAAATATGCCCGAAAACACTCCTACGGACATCACACATGGGACGCTTTAGTAAGTAAGAATAGTTTTAGTTATATTGTAAAACTTAAAAAAGGTACCCGTGATCTTGTCCTTTCGGTCATAACCCAAAGCTCATGACCATAGGTGAGGATGGGAACGTAGATCGACCGGTAAATTGAGAGCTTTGCCTTCCGGCTCAGCTCCTTCTTCACCACAACGGATCGATACAGCGTCCACATTACTGAAGACGTCGCGCCGATCCGCCTGTCGATCTCACGATCCACTCTTCCCTCACTCGTGAACAAGACTCCGAGGTACTTGAACTCCTCCACTTGGGACTTAGATACCATAGATCAAATATATTTACCCCGGTAATATCATCAAAACTTACCTGACTGGATGAAGTCCTTAGGCTCAAGTACTAGTGTGGCCTGTAGTGTGTAGCATGCTGGGAATTATCTGTTCATTTGATGGAGGAATGCACAGTGCAGGGTTGAAATTCAACTGAATCTGCATTAAACCAGGTTGTTTTAGCTAATAACCACGCTGCAAGATCTAGCAGGTTGCATTCAATGTTTATTCTCGTTAATTCCCGTGGAAAGTTTCCAACTTTGAATATTCCCCGGAATTTTGCAACATTCATTCCCACGTCGACGCTTGATAATCGCCTGTGTTGGCGTCATCCGTTTCACGTTGTCACATATTTGTGCCCGCTCACGTTTGTGCTCGTATTAACTCTATTTAATAATAATAATAATACCTGGGATTTATATAGCGCTTTTCTAAGTACCCAAAGTCGCTTTACATGTTAAAAACCCATCATTCATTCACACCTGGTGGTGGTAAGCTACTTTCGTAGCCACAGCTGCCCTGGGGTAGACTGACGAAAGCGTGGCTGCCAATTTGCGCCTACGGCCCCTCCGACCACCACCTATCATTCATTCAACAGTCATTCACTATATTTGACGCAATGGGCGTGGTGAAGGTTAGAAAAACTCTCGCATGATTCCCAGGAATCGAAACCCCTGGAATCCGGTTCTCGACCAGAACCAGTATTTAATCTCCCGTCCATAGACCCGCCTGTTTTGTCACGCTGCTGAAAGTGCACAAAAGCACTCCCATACAAATGGGCGCTGGCGATTTGGTAATTGCTCCAAAAACCTGTTGGAGCACTAAGGACTTTGGACTTGCTTATGCGTTCAATGTACCTGGGTGTTGCTCTCGACTCCTCCCTGTTCTCATGGAAGCCTGGTATAGACGTTCAAACCAGTTGACTTCAACTTGCACAACATGGGTCTTGTTGGACCATCCTTCGCCAAGAACAGTGGAGGTGGTTTTTCCACACGTTGATGGCCCTTTTCCAAACTGGTCTCTTGCTGGCCAAGGTACACTTCAAAAGGCTGAAGTCACTGACGGTGATTCAGCCTTCTGATGCCAACCAAATAGCTGAAAGAGAACAGAATGCACTAATTAGGTAATTGTGGCCATGGCCCGCCTAAAAGGCACGCAAGGTCTTATTTGGAGAATTAAGATTATATATATACGTATATATATATATATATATATATATATATATATATATATATATATACTGTACGTATGTAGAACTTGAATACACCTCACGGTGATGCTTGGACACGTCATCAGTGATAAACCCGGGGTCATAGGGTGTTTCGGGTCTTTAATCATCAGACACCCTCGCCCGGGCGACTCAGCCGGGGGTGATCAGACCCCGGCCTGTGTCCAAGTAGCGCACCACGGATCCCCCCTATGGATCCACAGCGGCCTCTAGGATGTTCTTGGTGGCTTTTCTTGACTGCCATATATATATATATATATACGTAACTGCTGTGTACCCGTCCCGCCAAGAACCCACACACAGGCTGGATTGGATGATGTGGTTCTTTACTGGTAGCTGCCAGGCCTGGCCCTAACCAATCTGGCGCCCTAGGCAAGATTTTAGGTGGCGCCCCCCTCAACTTAAAAAACAGCATTCCCTCTCATGTGATATTGCTTAATTAACATTAAGGATGTGCACTTTAACAACTAGGCTTACAACTATACCTAATATATAAAGGGGTGGAAAAGTGACTATTTCCTGCAGGGCAAACATTAGCTAACCAGAAGGCAATAACAATGTAAACAAAAAACACCTGCTTAAAAGATCTAATACAAATGTCCCTGAGGAATGTAAGGTGGGAGTACTGTAATTACCTAACGTTACATTATTATTTTCCATAACAATTTAGCCCCCTCCACAATATTAACCCAACGTTAAAACAGAACTAGCTATTTATTGATTAGCAATTGCCGAATCATGTAACATTACCTTAATGCTAAAAAGCCAGGTTACTATCACATTCTGTAACAGACAAATAATTTAATGTAGGCTAACGTTACCTACCTGCTACCTCTGTCTTTTTCTCGTTTCTCCTCCTCTTCTTTTATATTTTTCTTCCCTGGGCACCTGACAGTTTTGGCCGTTTTGACATCTTGTGTTGATTTTTTGATGTGGTAAGAGTCATGATACGGGAAGGGAGGGGGCACACCGTGCGGGGGGTTGGGGGGTGGGCGTAATGTTGTAACAAATAATATTTCTATTAAATAGGCTTGAGTTTGAGTTTGAGTTTGAGTTTATTTCTTACTTTGCATTTTAATTAACGTGGGATTATTTTTTGTATTTAGAAATAATAGTACCAACTTTTTTTCTTTTTTTTCCCTCCAACATTTGTGGCACTGGCGTGGCGCCCCCTGATGGACGGCGCCCTTAGCAGCCCTGGTAGCTGCAATGAGTGATCAGAATGCACATACACACAATATGTGGTTAGCACCTCTGCTGCTTTCGATGTCATTAGCAGAGAACAGGAAGTCTGCCCAAGTACATAACATTTTCATATTTTCACAATTACAAGAAATGCAATTACACATGTGACTTAATACAATGGTTTTTTAACAGTATACTTTTTTCGTGTGTGATCGTATAGTGGTTTTAACTTGCTTTCATCTTTACTTTAATTAATTCAATACAACATATTTTTACTTGGTTTTTTAACCAACATCATTCTTTTTTATATATTTATGAAATAGAAAATAGAAAAATACAAAATACAATACAAGACATGACACAAATAATTAAATGGACTTTTAGCACCCTCTAATGGTGACTAGCGAATATGACAGACCACGTTGTTCCCATGTTAAAATGGCGAACAATACAAATTTAAATATGAACGTCTTGACACGTCAAACGCACTTAATGCAACAATTATTACCTGCTGAGTGATCAGAACGCACATACACACAATATGTGGTTAGCATCTCTGCTGCTTTCGATGTCTACAGGGGGAAAATAAAATCGACTTCAGTGCAAAATAGTAGTACATCTAACGTGAGCAATAACCAATTCAAAACGAAAATTCCACAACATAGCATTTCAACTGCCATTAAATAACTGTGTATCTTACAATAAATCTCACGTTAGCTTTAGTGTAATATATAATATTTTGCAGAGCAATATCAAAACGTGGCTTACCATTAGCAGAGAACAGGAAGTCTGCCAATAAGCTTCCGGTTTGCGGTCATATTTACAGACTTTCAGGTACCAGCAGATGGCGCAATTGGAGAATCCCGGTATTCAGCGCCTCTCCCGACAACCTCCCGGCAGAGATTTTCTCCCGACAAACTCCCGGTATTCAGCTGGAGCTGGAGGCCAAGCCCCCTCCAGCTCAATGCGGACCTGAGACTAAGTGGGGACAGCCTGTTCTCACGTCCGCTTTCCCACAATATAAACAGCTTGCCTAACGAATTCAAACGAATGGAAACAAGAATTTCAGTTCATCCAGGACAGTTCGAAGGGGAAGGTGTATGTTGCCTGTAAATATGTAGAACAGACTTCTCCATTGAACACGGTGGCCGAAATGATATACTCATCATGAACGGAGAAGTTAAACAGGACAATACTGCCATCTAATGGATAGCCACCGGAACACTGAAATTCAAGTATTTATTTTATGTAAATAAAATAAATAAATAAATATATATATATATATATATATATATATATATATATATATATATATATATATATATATATATATATATATATATATATATATATATATATATATATATATATATACATATATATATATATATACATATATATATTAAAGTTAAAGTAGCAATGATAGTCACACACACACTAGGTGTGGCGAAATTATTCTCTCCATTTGACCCATTACCCTTGATCACCCCCTGGGAGGTGAGGGGAGCAGTGAGCAGCAGCAGTGGCCACGCCCGGGAATCATTTTTGGTGAACACCCCAATTCCAACCCTTGATACTGAGTGCCAATATATATATATATACAGCCCTTTGAGACACTTGTGATTTAGGGCTATATAAATAAACATTGATATATATATATATATATATCTCAACTTTAAGTTGTTTTCGAGTATTTGCCTAAAACACCATAATTTGCACTTTAAGGGGAAATGGACTTAATTTGGAATTTTGCCTGTCGTTCACAATCATTATGAGAGACAAGAATACGAAAGGTTGTTTTTATTTATTTTTTTGCATTCTAACATGTAAAAATGGTCTCGTCATTGGTGGCTAGCAATGCAGCTAATGTTAGCGATCACTTCTACCTCTAAATCACTTTAAAATGCATTCAAAAAGTGTCAACAATACTCCATTTTACGTTGTGTAACCTGGAGCAAAGGTATTAGCCGTAAAAGTTTATTTTCTCCAGTTTATTTGGGTAAGCACGCCATTTATGGTTCCACATTTACACCGTCAAGTCGCGCCGACTTCGCTCTCTCGGCTTCCGTCTGCTCCACTGTCTCACTCTTTCAATAAGCAGTAATCCTCAGTATATTCAGCTTCAAAAAGATAAGGTTGTGAATCCTCTGTTGTCCAAGAAATAGTAGTCTTTGTTGTCTGTTACCAAGTCTGCCATGATTAGAAAACACTCGTGTTTGTTTCCGGAAGTAGGAACACACATTTGTTGCCATGGTAAATAATCAATGCTCTGAGTAAAACAGTTCTGGTATATCTTAAAATGACCAAATTACGGTAACTATTCTTACACATTGTTAGGGTTCTGTTACTACATTATAAATTGTTGCATCGACCAGCGTTCCTCCAATGGGGAATTCAAATTGCTAGTCTCTCCCAGATTCTTTTTATGGCAATAAGCTGATGTTTATATTCAATCTCCAGGCAGTAGTTGGTATTTTGTAGTTTATTCTCAAAGCTTAGAGGACAAACTTGAGACCAACACAGTACACAAGCGTTCCTAGCCCGGTCCAGATCGGTCTCCCACACATCACGAAAACATTCTGTTCTTCAATCTCTCCCCCCGCCCTCACGCCCGTACAGATGCCCATTGTGTCCGTTATCTCAAGTCGGCCCGTGAAGGGAAGCAGGGAGGACTCCTCTTCTCTGCCTCCTACTTCAAGGCCGTCCACAGTGCAAGCACTTTGTCATGAGACGATCAAAACAATGAAAAGAGTACAAGATGGAACATTAGCTATTTAAAATATGACTATAGAAATATAGAAAGAAGTGACTCTTAATTATGGATAAATGTGGATATATGTAGATATCTGCATCCGTCAATATATACTTGCAGTGTGTATATTGTACATATTACATATTGTTATGAAGGTGTCTGTTACTACATTATATATACTTGCAGTGTGTATATATAATGTTGATGGAAGGTTTTGAAGTTGTTTTAGAGGCTTTGAAGGCGACAACGGTGACCCCGTTACCCGCATCTTTCAAGCGTTTTTTTTAATCACCTTTAAAATCCTAAAAAAAAAAAATGTCCCTCATAATGATTGTGAACAATCGTCAAAACCCCCCAAAAATTGCAGTTCCCCTTTAAATGAGGCGGTCTGCACCACTTCTCAATTGCACACACAGTCTTGGTAGATCACACGCAACCATACTTGCCAACCCTCCCGTTTTTAGCGGGAGAATCCCGGTATTCAGCGCCTCTCCCGACAACCTCCCGGCAGAGATTTTCTCCCGACAAACTCCCGGTATTCAGCCGGAGCTGGAGGCCACGCCCCCTCCAGCTCAATACAGACCTGAGTGGTGACAGTCTGTTCTCACGTCCGCTTTCCCACAATATAAACAGCTTGCCTGCCCAATGACGTCATAACATCAAGGGCTTTTAGAGACTAGAGTGCACAACTGCGCACACAACAAGGAGACGAAGCAGAAGAAAGAGGAAATTACAGACATCACATGGCGACGCCGTCGACGCGCAAGATGAAGAAATACGCTTGCAAGTTCCAAAACAAATGGAAACAAGAATTTCAGTTCATCCACGACAGTTTGAAGGGGAAGGGGTATGTTGCCTGTACATTTTTTAGAACAGACTTCTCCATTGAACACGGTGGCCGAAATGATATACTCATCATGAACGGAGAAGTTAAACAGGACAATACTGCCATCTAGTGGATAGCCACCGCAACACTGAAATTTAAGTATTTATTTATTTTTTTCTATGTAAATAAAATAAATATATATATATATACATATATATAGCTAGAATTCACTGAAAGTCAAGTATTTCATATATATATATATATATATATATATATATATATATATATATATATATATATATATATATATATATATATATATATATATATATATATATATATATATATATATATATATATATATGTATAATACTCGAGTTGGTGAACCCTAGCTGTAAATAGCCACGCCCCCCCGACTAAATTCCTTGCAATAGCTGGTTGAGAAATGTTGTTCTTAAACAATTTGCTCAGGCATTTGTTGACAAAGTGGTGACCCTCGCCCCATCCTTGTTTGTGAATGACTGAGCATTTCATGGAATCTACTTTTATACCCAATCATGGCACCCACCTGTTCCCAATTAGCCTGTTCACCTGTGGGATGTTCCAAATAAGTCTTTGATGAGCATTCCTCAACTTTCTCACTCTTTTTTGAAACATGTTGCAGGCATCAAATTCCAAATGAGCTAATATTTTCCAAAAATAACAAAGCTTTCCAGTGAGAACGTTAAGTATCTTGTCTTTGCAGTCTATTCAATGGAATTTAAGTTGAAAAGCATTTGCAAATCATTGTATTCAGTTTTTATTTACCATTTACACAACGTGCCAATGTCACTTGTTTTAGGTTTTGTAGAAACCCCTTTTAGAACAGTTGATCTGCCGCTTTTCTGCTTTGTCCCAATTCTCCTGGAAGAAGGGTCCCTACAGCTGCGATCCCTTCTCAAAGGTTTCTTCATTTTCCCCATCTGGGGTTTGTATAAAAAACTAATTTCTTGCCCGTATGTGGGTTAGAGTTTAGGGAATGTCGGCACCCGGGATTTAGGGCTTGATAAATAAAATGTGATTAAGTTAATTTGATACAATCAACTCAAGTAAAAATATAAGAGAAATATATACAGTGTTATGATATTGATACATATATATCACACTCAGTAATGTACCATGTTTTTGGTAATGTGGAAGTGTATTTGTAAATGTGTATAAAAGCATTTATGTTTACATGTGCGTATGTATGCATGTGTGTATATGTATGTATGTGTGTATTTGTCGACAAGTATGCTTATTTAAAATAATATAACAAAAATACTTATTTCCGTCCATCCATCTTCTTCCACTTATCCGAGGTCGGGTTGCGGGGGCTGCAGCCTAAGCAGAAAACAAAGAATAAAGTGGAATAAAGAGTTAACAAAATATATTTACTTTAGGATGTTGTTCTAATGGGATTGTAATGATTTTTTGCCATTGAAAATATAGATTTTTTTCCAGTGGAAAAGGGAAAATGCACTTTTTTCCTTCGTCACTGATTATTTCTCACTGCAGACTTCATGAGAGCCAACAAACAAAACAAATCATCACTTACTGTACAAGGTCTGCTGTCGTTAGGATGCCGATGGCTAGGATGTTCATATATTCCCATTTAGATGAAGAATGACTCACAACGAAAAGGGGGGTGGAACCAAGCGTCTTTTTGTGTCGTTCTCGCCATTCCCAAGTCTAAATTGGCTGTCAAAGTGTACCAACTTGTCGGAAAGTGCAGTTCCCCTTTAAAGTTCTCGGACTACCGTTGAGTCCAGTCCAAGTTTGGAAGTCCT
This sequence comes from Entelurus aequoreus, assembly GCF_033978785.1. NCBI lineage: Eukaryota > Metazoa > Chordata > Actinopteri > Syngnathiformes > Syngnathidae > Entelurus > Entelurus aequoreus. The sequence continues at coordinate 6,901,312 of NC_084735.1, forward strand.
GAAATATCCTGTTCTTCACTGCAGGAACATTTTTCATGTTACCTGCTGTGAAAATTAAGCAAAAAGACCATGAATGAATCCACTTACCGTAATTTCCGGACTATAAGCCGCACCTGACTATAAGCCGCACCAGCTAAATTTAGGGGAAAATACAGATTGCTCCATATATAAGCCGCACCCGACTATAAGCCGCAGGGTTTTGATGTGTAATTAGCGTAGTATATAGGGGTTCCTGCTACCACGGAGGGGATTGTCGGGACAGAGATGACTGTTTGGGAACGCAAAGCGTCCCATTTATTAACAATAAATCTTTCAATCATTCAATCAAACTTTCACATCTTTGACATGGCGAACAGCATTCGTGCAGAGTACAAATAATACAACGGTGCAAAGTAATACAAAGTGCTCGCCTGTACGTTATCAAAATAACCAGCCTACCGGTATAAGAAAAGTCAGTCTTTAATCATTGTGTCATCGTCTTCCTCCTGCGTACTAAAACCACCGAAATCCTCTTCGTCGGTGTCGGAGAAGAACAGGCCGTAAATAAGCCGCACCCTTGTATAAGCCGCAGGGACCAGAACGAGGGGAAAAAGTAGCGGCTTATAGTCCGGAAATTACGGTAGTTATGATCCAGGGAAAGAACAGGTTGTGTTTAACACATTCACCATCAATATTAAAATACCATTTTATATTTTTACAGAATACTAAACCTGAGGTGGAAGATCCACAAGATGACCATGAAAACAATATTTCTTATAATTTTAGTTTTTGGTAAGTAATTGTATCTAACAGTTATAAAACATCTCTAAATGCCATCAAAAACTAAACCTATCACTGTAAACAGGACTCAAGAGTGAATCTGCTGAGGGAGGACTTCAAGGCATCAGGATTAGCACACGACACCTCAAGATCAAACCTGGCAAACCAGGCACCACTTGTGACCCAAGCACCCTCAATATCACAGGCCCCACTGACAGCCAAGGCACTCCTAGAGTTCCAGGCACCCATGGAAGCCCAGGCCCCCCCCACAGCCGAGACAACCCTGAAATCGCAGACCGAAGAAAATATCCAAGCACCACAGGCACCGAAGGCAGCCCAAGTACCACAAACCCAACAAACAGCGCGAGCAACACAGGCCCAACAGCAAACTTAAGCACCACAGATACCACAGAGAGCTCAAGCACAGTAGGCAAGACAGAGAGCACTGACACTGCAGAGACCACAGGCAGCCCAAGTACAACAACTCCAACAGACAGCGCTGACACCACAGGTCCCACAGACAGCAGTGACACAACTGGCACAGGTCTCACAGACAGTGTCAGCACCATAAGCACACCCATAGGCCCAAGAACCACCACAGGCCCAACAGACAGCTCAAGCACCACGGGCGCCACAGAGAGCACCGACACGGCAAGCGCGACAAGCAGTCCAAGTACCACAAACTCAGACAGCTCAAGCACCACAGGCCCCACTGACAGCACCGACACTGCAAGCGCCATAAGCAGCCCAAGTACCACAAACTCCGATAGCTCAAGCACCACAGGCCCCACAGACAGCACCGACACAGCAAGCGCGACAAGCAGTCCAAGTACCACAAACTCTGACAGCTCAAGCACCACAGGCCCCACAGACAGCACCGACACTACAAGCGCGACAAGCAGTCCAAGTACCACAAACTCAGACAGCTCAAGCAGCACAGGCCCCACAGACAGCACCGACACTGCAAGCGCCACAAGCAGTCCAAGTACCACAAACTCAGACAGCTCAAGCACCACAGGCCCCACAGACAGCACCGACACTGCAAGCGCCACAAGCAGTCCAAGTACCACAAACTCAGACAGCTCAAGCACCACAGGCCCCACAGACAGCACCGACACGGCAAGTGCGACAAGCAGTCCAAGTACCTCAAACTCAGACAGCTCAAGCACCACAGGCCCCACAGACAGCACCGACACTACAAGCGCCACAAGCAGTCCAAGTACCACAAACTCAGACAGCTCAAGCACCACAGGCCCCACAGACAGCACCGACACTGCAAGCGCCACAAGCAGTCCAAGTACCACAAACTCAGACAGCTCAAGCACCACAGGCCCCACAGACAGCACCGACACGGCAAGTGCGACAAGCAGTCCAAGTACCTCAAACTCAGACAGCTCAAGCACCACAGGCCCCACAGACAGCACCGACACTACAAGCGCGACAAGCAGTCCAAGTACCACAAACTCAGACAGCTCAAGCAGCACAGGCCCCACAGACAGCACCGACACTGCAAGCGCCACAAGCAGTCCAAGTACCACAAACTCAGACAGCTCAAGCACCACAGGCCCCACAGACAGCACCGACACTGCAAGCGCCACAAGCAGTCCAAGTACCACAAACTCAGACAGCTCAAGCACCACAGGCCCCACAGACAGCACCGACACGGCAAGCGCGACAAGCAGTCCAAGTACCACAAACTCAGACAGCTCAAGCACCAACGGCCCCACAGACAGCACCGACACTGCAAGCGCGACAAGCAGTCCAAGTACCACAAACTCAGACAGCTCAAGCACCAACGGCCCCACAGACAGCACCGACACGGCAAGCGCGACAAGCAGTCCAAGTACCACAAACTCAGACAGCTCAAGCACCACAGGCCCCACAGACAGCACCGACACTGCAAGCGCGACAAGCAGTCCAAGTACCACAAACTCAGACAGCTCAAGCACCACAGGCCCCACAGACAGCACCGACACTACAAGCGCGACAAGCAGTCCAAGTACCACAAACTCAGACAGCTCAAGCACCACAGGCCCCACAGACAGCACCGACACTGCAAGCGCCACAAGCAGTCCAAGTACCACAAACTCAGACAGCTCAAGCACCACAGGCCCCACAGACAGCACCGACACGGCAAGTGCGACAAGCAGTCCAAGTACCACAAACTCAGACAGCTCAAGCACCAACGGCCCCACAGACAGCACCGACACTGCAAGCGCGACAAGCAGTCCAAGTACCACAAACTCAGACAGCTCAAGCACCAACGGCCCCACAGACAGCACCAACACGGCAAGCGCGACAAGCAGTCCAAGTACCACAAACTCAGACAGCTCAAGCACCAACGGCCCCACAGACAGCACCGACACGGCAAGCGCGACAAGCAGTCCAAGTACCACAAACTCAGACAGCTCAAGCACCAACGGCCCCACAGACAGCACCGACACGGCAAGCGCGACAAGCAGTCCAAGTACCACGAACTCAGACAGCTCAAGCACCAACGGCCCCACAGACAGCACCGACACGGCAAGCACCACAAGCAGCCCAAGTACCGCAAACTCAGACAGCTCAAGCACCACAGGCCCCACAGACAGCACCGACACTGCAAGCGCGACAAGCAGCCCAAGTACCACAAACTCAGACAGCTCAAGCACCACAGGGCCCACAGACAGCACCGACACTACAAGCGCGACAAGCAGCCCAAGTACCTCAAACTCAGACAGCTCAAGCACCACAGGCCCCACAGACAGCACCGACACTGCAAGCGCGACAAGCAGTCCAAGTACCACAAACTCAGACAGCTCAAGCACCACAGGCCCCACAGACAGCACTGACACGGCAAGTGCGACAAGCAGTCCAAGTACCTCAAACTCAGACAGCTCAAGCACCACAGGCCCCACAGACAGCACCGACACTGCAAGCGCGACAAGCAGTCCAAGTACCACAAACTCAGACAGCTCAAGCACCAACGGCCCCTCAGACAGCACCGACACGGCAAGCGCGACAAGCAGTCCAAGTACCACAAACTCAGACAGCTCAAGCACCAACGGCCCCACAGACAGCACCGACACGGCAAGCGCGACAAGCAGTCCAAGTACCACAAACTCAGACAGCTCAAGCACCAACGGCCCCACAGACAGCACCGACACTGCAAGCACCACAAGCAGCCCAAGTACCTCAAACTCAGACAGCTCAAGCACCACAGGCCCCACAGACAGCACCGACACTACAAGCGCGACAAGCAGTCCAAGTACCACAAACTCAGACAGCTCAAGCACCACAGGCCCCACAGACAGCACCGACACGGCAAGCGCGACAAGCAGTCCAAGTACCACAAACTCAGACAGCTCAAGCACCACAGGCCCCACAGACAGCACCGACACTACAAGCGCGACAAGCAGCCCAAGTACCTCAAACTCAGACAGCTCAAGCACCACAGGCCCCACAGACAGCACCGACACTACAAGCGCGACAAGCAGTCCAAGTACCACAAACTCAGACAGCTCAAGCACCACAGGCCCCACAGACAGCACCGACACTGCAAGCGCCACAAGCAGTCCAAGTACCACAAACTCAGACAGCTCAAGCACCACAGGCCCCACAGACAGCACCGACACGGCAAGTGCGACAAGCAGTCCAAGTACCTCAAACTCAGACAGCTCAAGCACCACAGGCCCCACAGACAGCACCGACACTACAAGCGCGACAAGCAGTCCAAGTACCACAAACTCAGACAGCTCAAGCACCACAGGCCCCACAGACAGCACCGACACTGCAAGCGCCACAAGCAGTCCAAGTACCACAAACTCAGACAGCTCAAGCACCACAGGCCCCACAGACAGCACCGACACGGCAAGTGCGACAAGCAGTCCAAGTACCACAAACTCAGACAGCTCAAGCACCAACGGCCCCACAGACAGCACCGACACTGCAAGCGCGACAAGCAGTCCAAGTACCACAAACTCAGACAGCTCAAGCACCAACGGCCCCACAGACAGCACCGACACGGCAAGCGCGACAAGCAGTCCAAGTACCACAAACTCAGACAGCTCAAGCACCAACGGACCCACAGACAGCACCGACACGGCAAGCGCGACAAGCAGTCCAAGTACCACAAACTCAGACAGCTCAAGCACCAACGGCCCCACAGACAGCACCGACACGGCAAGCGCGACAAGCAGCCCAAGTACCGCAAACTCAGACAGCTCAAGCACCACAGGCCCCACAGACAGCACCGACACTGCAAGCACCACAAGCAGCCCAAGTACCGCAAACTCAGACAGCTCAAGCACCACAGGCCCCACAGACAGCACCGACACTGCAAGCGCGACAAGCAGCCCAAGTACCACAAACTCAGACAGCTCAAGCACCAACGGCCCCACAGACAGCACCGACACGGCAAGCGCGACAAGCAGTCCAAGTACCACAAACTCAGACAGCTCAAGCACCACAGGCCCCACAGACAGCACCGACACTGCAAGCACCACAAGCAGCCCAAGTACCGCAAACTCAGACAGCTCAAGCACCACAGGCCCCACAGACAGCACCGACACTGCAAGCGCGACAAGCAGCCCAAGTACCACAAACTCAGACAGCTCAAGCACCACAGGGCCCACAGACAGCACCGACACTACAAGCGCGACAAGCAGCCCAAGTACCTCAAACTCAGACAGCTCAAGCACCACAGGCCCCACAGACAGCACCGACACTGCAAGCGCGACAAGCAGTCCAAGTACCACAAACTCAGACAGCTCAAGCACCACAGGCCCCACAGACAGCACCGACACGGCAAGTGCGACAAGCAGTCCAAGTACCTCAAACTCAGACAGCTCAAGCACCACAGGCCCCACAGACAGCACCGACACTGCAAGCGCGACAAGCAGTCCAAGTACCACAAACTCAGACAGCTCAAGCACCAACGGCCCCTCAGACAGCACCGACACGGCAAGCGCGACAAGCAGTCCAAGTACCACAAACTCAGACAGCTCAAGCACCAACGGCCCCACAGACAGCACCGACACGGCAAGCGCGACAAGCAGTCCAAGTACCACAAACTCAGACAGCTCAAGCACCAACGGCCCCACAGACAGCACCGACACGGCAAGCGCGACAAGCAGCCCAAGTACCGCGAACTCAGACAGCTCAAGCACCACCGGCCCCACAGACAGCACCGACACTACAAGCACCACAAGCAGCCCAAGTACCTCAAACTCAGACAGCTCAAGCACCACAGGCCCCACAGACAGCACCGACACTGCAAGCGCGACAAGCAGCCCAAGTACCTCAAACTCAGACAGCTCAAGCACCACAGGCCCCACAGACAGCACCGACACTGCAAGCGCGACAAGCAGTCCAAGTACCACAAACTCAGACAGCTCAAGCACCACAGGCCCCACAGACAGCACCGACACGGCAAGTGCGACAAGCAGTCCAAGTACCTCAAACTCAGACAGCTCAAGCACCACAGGCCCCACAGACAGCACCGACACTGCAAGCGCGACAAGCAGTCCAAGTACCACAAACTCAGACAGCTCAAGCACCAACGGCCCCACAGACAGCACCGACACGGCAAGCGCGACAAGCAGTCCAAGTACCACAAACTCAGACAGCTCAAGCACCAACGGCCCCACAGACAGCACCGACACGGCAAGCGCGACAAGCAGCCCAAGTACCGCGAACTCAGACAGCTCAAGCACCACCGGCCCCACAGACAGCACCGACACTACAAGCGCGACAAGCAGTCCAAGTACCACAAACTCAGACAGCTCAAGCACCAACGGCCCCACAGACAGCACCGACACGGCAAGCGCGACAAGCAGTCCAAGTACCACAAACTCAGACAGCTCAAGCACCAACGGCCCCACAGACAGCACCGACACGGCAAGCGCGACAAGCAGCCCAAGTACCGCAAACTCAGACAGCTCAAGCACCACAGGCCCCACAGACAGCACCGACACTGCAAGCACCACAAGCAGCCCAAGTACCTCAAACTCAGACAGCTCAAGCACCACAGGCCCCACAGACAGCACCGACACTACAAGCGCGACAAGCAGCCCAAGTACCTCAAACTCAGACAGCTCAAGCACCACAGGCCCCACAGACAGCACCGACACTGCAAGCGCGACAAGCAGTCCAAGTACCACAAACTCAGACAGCTCAAGCACCACAGGCCCCACAGACAGCACCGACACTACAAGCGCGACAAGCAGTCCAAGTACCACAAACTCAGACAGCTCAAGCACCACAGGCCCCACAGACAGCACCGACACTGCAAGCGCCACAAGCAGTCCAAGTACCACAAACTCAGACAGCTCAAGCACCACAGGCCCCACAGACAGCACCGACACGGCAAGTGCGACAAGCAGTCCAAGTACCACAAACTCAGACAGCTCAAGCACCAACGGCCCCACAGACAGCACCGACACTGCAAGCGCGACAAGCAGTCCAAGTACCACAAACTCAGACAGCTCAAGCACCAACGGCCCCACAGACAGCACCGACACGGCAAGCGCGACAAGCAGTCCAAGTACCACAAACTCAGACAGCTCAAGCACCAACGGCCCCACAGACAGCACCGACACGGCAAGCGCGACAAGCAGTCCAAGTACCACAAACTCAGACAGCTCAAGCACCACAGGCCCCACAGACAGCACCGACACTGCAAGCGCGACAAGCAGTCCAAGTACCACAAACTCAGACAGCTCAAGCACCAACGGCCCCACAGACAGCACCGACACGGCAAGCGCGACAAGCAGTCCAAGTACCACAAACTCAGACAGCTCAAGCACCAACGGCCCCACAGACAGCACCGACACGGCAAGCGCGACAAGCAGCCCAAGTACCGCAAACTCAGACAGCTCAAGCACCAACGGCCCCACAGACAGCACCGACACGGCAAGCGCGACAAGCAGTCCAAGTACCACAAACTCAGACAGCTCAAGCACCAACGGCCCCACAGACAGCACCGACACGGCAAGCGCGACAAGCAGTCCAAGTACCACAAACTCAGACAGCTCAAGCACCAACGGCCCCACAGACAGCACCGACACTGCAAGCGCGACAAGCAGCCCAAGTACCTCAAACTCAGACAGCTCAAGCATCACAGGCCCCACAGACAGCACCGACACTGCAAGCGCGACAAGCAGTCCAAGTACCACAAACTCAGACAGCTCAAGCACCACAGGCCCCACAGACAGCACCGACACGGCAAGCGCGACAAGCAGCCCAAGTACCGCAAACTCAGACAGCTCAAGCACCACCGGCCCCACAGACAGCACCGACACTGCAAGCACCACAAGCAGCCCAAGTACCTCAAACTCAGACAGCTCAAGCACCACAGGCCCCACAGACAGCACCGACACTGCAAGCGCGACAAGCAGTCCAAGTACCACAAACTCAGACAGCTCAAGCACCACAGGCCCCACAGACAGCACCGACACGGCAAGTGCGACAAGCAGTCCAAGTACCTCAAACTCAGACAGCTCAAGCACCACAGGCCCCACAGACAGCACCGACACTGCAAGCGCGACAAGCAGTCCAAGTACCACAAACTCAGACAGCTCAAGCACCAACGGCCCCTCAGACAGCACCGACACGGCAAGCGCGACAAGCAGTCCAAGTACCTCAAACTCAGACAGCTCAAGCACCACAGGCCCCACAGACAGCACCGACACTGCAAGCGCGACAAGCAGTCCAAGTACCACAAACTCAGACAGCTCAAGCACCACAGGCCCCACAGACAGCACCGACACTGCAAGCGCGACAAGCAGTCCAAGTACCACAAACTCAGACAGCTCAAGCACCAACGGCCCCACAGACAGCACCGACACGGCAAGCGCGACAAGCAGTCCAAGTACCACAAACTCAGACAGCTCAAGCACCAACGGCCCCACAGACAGCACCGACACGGCAAGCGCGACAAGCAGTCCAAGTACCGCAAACTCAGACAGCTCAAGCACCACAGACCCCACAGACAGCACCGACACTGCAAGCGCCACAAGCAGTCCAAGTACCACAAACTCAGACAGCTCAAGCACCACAGGCCCCACAGACAGCACCGACACGGCAAGCGCGACAAGCAGTCCAAGTACCACAAACTCAGACAGCTCAAGCACCACAGGCCCCACAGACAGCACCGACACTACAAGCGCAACAAGCAGCCCAAGTACCACAAACTCAGACAGCTCAAGCACCACAGGCCCCACAGACAGCACTGACACTGCAAGCGCGACAAGCAGTCCAAGTACCACAAACTCAGACAGCTCAAGCACCAACGGCCCCACAGACAGCACCGACACGGCAAGCGCGACAAGCAGTCCAAGTACCACAAACTCAGACAGCTCAAGCACCAACGGCCCCACAGACAGCACCGACACTGCAAGCGCGACAAGCAGTCCAAGTACCACAAACTCAGACAGCTCAAGCACCAACGGCCCCACAGACAGCACCGACACGGCAAGCGCGACAAGCAGTCCAAGTACCACAAACTCAGACAGCTCAAGCACCAACGGCCCCACAGACAGCACCGACACTACAAGCGCGACAAGCAGTCCAAGTACCACAAACTCAGACAGCTCAAGCACCACAGGCCCCACAGACAGCACCGACACGGCAAGCGCGACAAGCAGTCCAAGTACTGCAAACTCAGACAGCTCAAGCACCACAGGCCCCACAGACAGCACCGACACTGCAAGTGCGACAAGCAGTCCAAGTACCACAAACTCAGACAGCTCAAGCACCACGGGCCCCACAGACAGCACCGACACTGCAAGCACCACAAGCAGCCCAAGTACCTCAAACTCAGACAGCTCAAGCACCACAGGCCCCACAGACAGCACCGAGACTGCAAGCGCGACAAGCAGCCCAAGTACCACAAACTCAGACAGCTCAAGCACCACAGGCCCCACAGACAGCACCGACACTGCAAGCACCACAAGCAGCCCAAGTACCACAAACTCCGACAGCTCAAGCACCACAGGGCCCAAAGACAGCACCGACACTGCAAGCGCGACAAGCAGCCCAAGTACCGCAAACTCAGACAGCTCAAGCACCACAGGCCCCACAGACAGCACCGAGACTGCAAGCGCGACAAGCAGCCCAAGTACCGCAAACTCAGACAGCTCAAGCACCACAGGCCCCACAGACAGCACCGACACTGCAAGCGCGACAAGCAGCCCAAGTACCGCAAACTCAGACAGCTCAAGCACCACAGGCCCCACAGACAGCACCGACACTGCAAGCGCGACAAGCAGTCCAAGTACCACAAACTCAGACAGCTCAAGCACCACAGGCCCCACAGACAGCACCGACACTGCAAGCGCGACAAGCAGTCCAAGTACCACAAACTCAGACAGCTCAAGCACCACAGGCCCCACAGACAGCACCGACACTGCAAGCGCGACCAGCAGTCCAAGTACCACAAACTCAGACAGCTCAAGCACCACAGGCCCCACAGACAGCACCGACACTGCAAGCGCGACAAGCAGCCCAAGTACCGCAAACTCAGACAGCTCAAGCACCACAGACCCCACAGACAGCACCGACACTCTAAGCGCGACAAGCAGTCCAAGTACCATAAACTCAGACAACTCAAGCACCACAGGCCCCACAGACAGCACCGACACTCTAAGCGCGACAAGCAGTCCAAGTACCACAAACTCAGACAGCTCAAGAACCACAGGCCCCACAGACAGCACCGACACTGCAAGCGCCACAAGCAGTCCAAGTACCTCAAACTCAGACAGCTCAAGCACCACAGGCCCCACAGACAGCACAGACACAGCAAGCGCGACAAGCAGTCCAAGTACCACAAACTCTGACAGCTCAAGCACCACGGGCCCCACAGACAGCACCGACACTGCAAGCGCGACAAGCAGCCCAAGTACCTCAAACTCAGACAGCTCAAGCACCACTGGCCCCACAGACAGCACCGACACTGCAAGCGCGACAAGCAGTCCAAGTACCACAAACTCAGACAGCTCAAGCACCACAGGCCCCACAGACAGCACCGACACTGCAAGCGCCACAAGCAGTCCAAGTACCTCAAACTCAGACAGCTCAAGCACCACAGGTCCCACAGACAGCACCGACACTGAAAGCGCGACAAGCAGCCCAAGTACCGCAAACTCAGACAGCTCAAGCACCACGGGCCCCACAGACAGCACCGACACTGCAAGCGCGACAAGCAGTCCAAGTACCGCAAACTCAGACAGCTCAAGCACCACAGACCCCACAGACAGCACCGACACTCTAAGCGCGACAAGCAGTCCAAGTACCATAAACTCAGACAGCTCAAGCACCACAGGCCCCACAGACAGCACCGACACTCTAAGCGCGACAAGCAGTCCAAGTACCACAAACTCAGACAGCTCAAGAACCACAGGCCCCACAGACAGCACCGACACTGCAAGCGCCACAAGCAGTCCAAGTACCTCAAACTCAGACAGCTCAAGCACCACAGGCCCCACAGACAGCACAGACACAGCAAGCGCGACAAGCAGTCCAAGTACCACAAACTCTGACAGCTCAAGCACCACGGGCCCCACAGACAGCACCGACACTGCAAGCGCGACAAGCAGCCCAAGTACCTCAAACTCAGACAGCTCAAGCACCACTGGCCCCACAGACAGCACCGACACTGAAAGCGCGACAAGCAGCCCAAGTACCGCAAACTCAGACAGCTCAAGCACCACGGGCCCCACAGACAGCACCGACACTGCAAGCGCCACAAGCAGTCCAAGTACCGCAAACTCAGACAGCTCAAGCACCACGGGCCCCACAGACAGCACCGACACTGCAAGCGCCACAAGCAGTCCAAGTACCTCAAACTCAGACAGCTCAAGCACCACGGGCCCCACAGACAGCACCGACACTGAAAGCGCGACAAGCAGCCCAAGTACCACAAACTCAGACAGCTCAAGCACCACAGACCCCACAGACAGCACCGACACTGCAAGCGCGACAAGCAGCCCAAGTACCTCAAATTCAGACAGCTCAAGCACCACAGGCCCCACAGACAGCACCGACACTGCAAGCGCGACAAGCAGCCCAAGTACCTCAAACTCAGACAGCTCAAGCACCAGAGGCCCCACAGACAGCACCGACACTGCAAGTGCCACAAGCAGCCCAAGTACCTCAAACTCAGACAGCTCAAGCACCACAGGCCCCACAGACAGCACCGACACTACAAGCGCCACAAGCAGTCCAAGTACCACAAACTCAGACAGCTCAAGCACCACAGGCCCCACAGACAGCACCGACACTGAAAGCGCGACAAGCAGCCCAAGTACCTCAAATTCAGACAGCTCAAGCACCACAGGCCCCACAGACAGCACCCACACTGCAAGCGCGACAAGCAGCCCAAGTACCTCAAACTCAGACAGCTCAAGCACCAGAGGCCCCACAGACAGCACCGACACTGCAAGTGCCACAAGCAGCCCAAGTACCTCAAACTCAGACAGCTCAAGCACCACAGGCCCCACAGACAGCACCGACACTACAAGCGCCACAAGCAGTCCAAGTACCACAAACTCAGACAGCTCAAGCACCACAGGCCCCACAGACAGCACCGACACTGAAAGCGCGACAAGCAGCCCAAGTACCGCAAACTCAGACAGCTCAAGCACCACAGGCCCCACAGACAGCACCGACACTGAAAGCGCGACAAGCAGCCCAAGTACCTCAAATTCAGACAGCTCAAGCACCACAGGCCCCACAGACAGCACCCACACTGCAAGCGCGACAAGCAGCCCAAGTACCTCAAACTCAGACAGCTCAAGCACCAGAGGCCCCACAGACAGCACCGACACTGCAAGTGCCACAAGCAGCCCAAGTACCTCAAACTCAGACAGCTCAAGCACCACAGGCCCCACAGACAGCACCGACACTACAAGCGCCACAAGCAGTCCAAGTACCACAAACTCAGACAGCTCAAGCACCACAGGCCCCACAGACAGCACCGACACTGAAAGCGCGACAAGCAGCCCAAGTACCGCAAACTCAGACAGCTCAAGCACCACAGGCCCCACAGACAGCACCGACACTGAAAGCGCGACAAGCAGCCCAAGTACCGCAAACTCAGACAGCTCAAGCACCACAGGCCCCACAGACAGCACCGACACTGCAAGCGCGACAAGCAGCCCAAGTACCGCAAACTCAGACAGCTCAAGCACCACAGGCCCCACAGACAGCACCGACACTGAAAGCGCGACAAGCAGCCCAAGTACCGCAAACTCAGACAGCTCAAGCACCACAGGCCCCACAGACAGCACCGACACTGCAAGCGCCACAAGCAGTCCAAGTACCGCAAACTCAGACAGCTCAAGCACCACAGGCCCCACAGACAGCACCGACACTGAAAGCGCGACAAGCAGCCCAAGTACCTCAAATTCAGACAGCTCAAGCACCACAGGCCCCACAGACAGCACCGACACTGCAAGCGCGACAAGCAGCCCAAGTACCGCAAACTTAGACAGCTCAAGCACCACAGACCCCACAGACAGCACCGACACTCTAAGCGCGACAAGCAGTCCAAGTACCATAAACTCAGACAGCTCAAGCACCACAGGCCCCACAGACAGCACCGACACTCTAAGCGCGACAAGCAGTCCAAGTACCACAAACTCAGACAGCTCAAGAACCACAGGCCCCACAGACAGCACCGACACTGCAAGCGCCACAAGCAGTCCAAGTACCTCAAACTCAGACAGCTCAAGCACCACAGGCCCCACAGACAGCACAGACACAGCAAGCGCGACAAGCAGTCCAAGTACCACAAACTCTGACAGCTCAAGCACCACGGGCCCCACAGACAGCACCGACACTGCAAGCGCGACAAGCAGCCCAAGTACCTCAAACTCAGACAGCTCAAGCACCACTGGCCCCACAGACAGCACCGACACTGCAAGCGCGACAAGCAGTCCAAGTACCACAAACTCAGACAGCTCAAGCACCACAGGCCCCACAGACAGCACCGACACTGCAAGCGCCACAAGCAGTCCAAGTACCTCAAACTCAGACAGCTCAAGCACCACAGGTCCCACAGACAGCACCGACACTGAAAGCGCGACCAGCAGCCCAAGTACCGCAAACTCAGACAGCTCAAGCACCACGGGCCCCACAGACAGCACCGACACTGCAAGCGCCACAAGCAGTCCAAGTACCTCAAACTCAGACAGCTCAAGCACCACGGGCCCCACAGACAGCACCGACACTGAAAGCGCGACAAGCAGCCCAAGTACCACAAACTCAGACAGCTCAAGCACCACAGACCCCACAGACAGCACCGACACTGCAAGCGTGACAAGCAGCCCAAGTACCTCAAATTCAGACAGCTCAAGCACCACAGGCCCCACAGACAGCACCCACACTGCAAGCGCGACAAGCAGCCCAAGTACCTCAAACTCAGACAGCTCAAGCACCAGAGGCCCCACAGACAGCACCGACACTGCAAGCGCCACAAGCAGCCCAAGTACCTCAAACTCAGACAGCTCAAGCACCACAGGCCCCACAGACAGCACCGACACTACAAGCGCCACAAGCAGTCCAAGTACCACAAACTCAGACAGCTCAAGCACCACAGGCCCCACAGACAGCACCGACACTGAAAGCGCGACAAGCAGCCCAAGTACCGCAAACTCAGACAGCTCAAGCACCACAGGCCCCACAGACAGCACCGACACTGAAAGCGCGACAAGCAGCCCAAGTACCTCAAATTCAGACAGCTCAAGCACCACAGGCCCCACAGACAGCACCGACACTGCAAGCGCGACAAGCAGCCCAAGTACCGCAAACTCAGACAGCTCAAGCACCACAGGCCCCACAGACAGCACCGACACTGCAAGCGCGACAAGCAGTCCAAGTACCGCAAACTCAGACAGCTCAAGCACCACGGGCCCCACAGACAGCACCGACACTGCAAGCGCGACAAGCAGCCCAAGTACCGCAAACTCAGACAGCTCAAGCACCACAGGCCCCACAGACAGCACCGACACTGCAAGCGCGACAAGCAGCCCAAGTACCACAAACTCAGACAGCTCAAACACCACAGGCCCCACAGACAGCACCGACACTGCAAGCGCGACAAGCAGTCCAAGTACCGCTAACTCAGACAGCTCAAGCACCACGGGCCCCACAGACAGCACCGACACTGCAAGCGCGACAAGCAGCCCAAGTACCGCAAACTCAGACAGCTCAAGCACCACAGGCCCCACAGACAGCACCGACACTGCAAGCGCGACAAGCAGCCCAAGTACCGCAAACTCAGACAGCTCAAGCACCACGGGCCCCACAGACAGCACCGACACTGCAAGCGCGACAAGCAGCCCAAGTACCGCAAACTCAGACAGCTCAAGCACCACGGGCCCCACAGACAGCACCGACACTGCAAGCGCGACAAGCAGCCCAAGTACCTCAAACTCAGACAGCTCAAGCACCACAGGCCCCACAGACAGCACCGACACTGCAAGCGCGACAAGCAGCCCAAGTACCGCAAACTCAGACAGCTCAAGCACCACGGGCCCCACAGACAGCACCGACACTGCAAGCGCAACAAGCAGTCCAAGTCCCGCAAACTCAGACAGCTCAAGCACCACGGTCCCCACAGACAGCACCGACACTGCAAGCGCGACAAGCAGCCCAAGTACCGCAAACTCAGACAGCTCAAGCACCACGGGCCCCACAGACAGCACCGACACTGCAAGCGCGACAAGCAGCCCAAGTACCGCAAACTCAGACAGCTCAAGCACCACGGGCCCCACAGACAGCACCGACACTGCAAGCGCGACAAGCAGCCCAAGTACCGCAAACTCAGACAGCTCAAGCACCACAGGCCCCACAGACAGCACCGACACTGCAAGCGCGACAAGCAGCCCAAGTACCGCAAACTCAGACAGCTCAAGCACCACAGGCCCCACAGACAGCACCGACACTGCAAGCGCGACAAGCAGCCCAAGTACCTCAAACTCAGACAGCTCAAGCACCACAGGCCCCACAGACAGTACCGACACTGCAAGCGCGACAAGCAGCCCAAGTACCGCAAACTCAGACAGCTCAAGCACCACGGGCCCCACAGACAGCACCGACACTGCAAGCGCGACAAGCAGCCCAAGTACCGCAAACTCAGACAGCTCAAGCACCACAGGCCCCAGAGACAGCACCGACACTGCAAGCGCGACAAGAAGCCCAAGTACCGCAAACTCAGACAGCTCAAGCACCACAGGCCCCACAGACAGCACCGACACTGCAAGCGCGACAAGCAGCCCAAGTACCGCAAACTCAGACAGCTCAAGCACCACAGGCCCCACAGACAGCACCGACACTGCAAGCGCGACAAGCAGCCCAAGTACCGCAAACTCAGACAGCTCAAGCACCACGGGCCCAACAGACAGCACCGACACTGCAAGCGCGACAAGCAGCCCAAGTACCGCAAACTCAGACAGCTCAAGCACCACAGGCCCCACAGACAGTACCGACACTGCAAGCGCGACAAGCAGCCCAAGTACCTCAAACTCAGACAGCTCAAGCACCACAGGCCCCACAGACAGCACCGACACTGCAAGCGCGACAAGCAGCCCAAGTACCGCAAACTCAGACAGCTCAAGCACCACAGGCCCCACAGACAGCACCGACACTGCAAGCGCGACAAGCAGCCCAAGTACCGCAAACTCAGACAGCTCAAGCACCACGGGCCCCACAGACAGCACCGACACTGCAAGCGCGACAAGCAGCCCAAGTACCGCAAACTCAGACAGCTCAAGCACCACAGACCCCACAGACAGCACCGACACTGCAAGCGCGACAAGCAGCCCAAGTACCTCAAACTCAGACAGCTCAAGCACCACAGGCCCCACAGACAGCACCGACACTGCAAGCGCGACAAGCAGCCCAAGTACCTCAAACTCAGACAGCTCAAGCACCACAGGCCCCACAGACAGCACCGACACTGCAAGCGCGACAAGCAGCCCAAGTACCGCAAACTCAGACAGCTCAAGCACCACGGGCCCCACAGACAGCACCGACACTGCAAGCGCGACAAGCAGCCCAAGTACCGCAAACTCAGACAGCTCAAGCACCACAGACCCCACAGACAGCACCGACACTGCAAGCGCGACAAGCAGCCCAAGTACCTC
Source organism: Entelurus aequoreus (assembly GCF_033978785.1). Lineage (NCBI taxonomy): Eukaryota > Metazoa > Chordata > Actinopteri > Syngnathiformes > Syngnathidae > Entelurus > Entelurus aequoreus. The sequence goes on from NC_084735.1 coordinate 6,918,195, forward strand.
AAACTCAGACAGCTCAAGCACCACAGGCCCCACAGACAGCACCGACACTGCAAGCGCGACAAGCAGCCCAAGTACCTCAAACTCAGACAGCTCAAGCACCACAGGCCCCACAGACAGCACCGACACTGCAAGCGCGACAAGCAGCCCAAGTACCGCTAACTCAGACAGCTCAAGCACCACAGGCCCCACAGACAGCACCGACACTGCAAGCGTGACAAGCAGCCCAAGTACCGCAAACTCAGACAGCTCAAGCACCACGGGCCCCACAGACAGCACCGACACTGCAAGCGCGACAAGCAGCCCAAGTACCGCAAACTCAGACAGCTCAAGCACCACAGGCCCCACAGACAGCACCGACACTGCAAGCGCGACAAGCAGCCCAAGTACCTCAAACTCAGACAGCTCAAGCACCACAGGCCCCACAGACAGCACCGACACTGCAAGCGCGACAAGCAGCCCAAGTACCTCAAACTCAGACAGCTCAAGCACCACAGGCCCCACAGACAGCACCGACACTGCAAGCGCGACAAGCAGCCCAAGTACCTCAAACTCAGACAGCTCAAGCACCACAGGCCCCACAGACAGCACCGACACTGCAAGCGCGACAAGCAGCCCAAGTACCGCAAACTCAGACAGCTCAAGCACCACAGGCCCCAGAGACAGCACCGACACTGCAAGCGCGACAAGCAGCCCGAGTACCGCAAACTCAGACAGCTCAAGCACCACAGGCCCCACAGACAGCACCGACACTGCAAGCGCGACAAGCAGCCCAAGTACCGCAAACTCAGACAGCTCAAGCACCACAGGCCCCACAGACGGCACCGACACTGCAAGCGCGACAAGCAGCCCAAGTACCGCAAACTCAGACAGCTCAAGCACCACGGGCCCCACAGACAGCACCGACACTGCAAGTGCGACAAGCAGCCCAAGTACCGCAAACTCAGACAGCTCAAGCACCACAGGCCCCACAGACAGCACCGACACTGCAAGCGCGACAAGCAGCCCAAGTACCGCAAACTCAGACAGCTCAAGCACCACGGGCCCCACAGACAGCACCGACACTGCAAGCGCGACAAGCAGCCCAAGTACCGCAAACTCAGACAGCTCAAGCACCACGGACCCCACAGACAGCATCGACACTGCAAGCGCGACAAGCAGCCCAAGTACCTCAAACTCAGACAGCTCAAGCACCACAGGCCCCACAGACAGTACCGACACTGCAAGCGCGACAAGCAGCCCAAGTACCGCAAACTCAGACAGCTCAAGCACCACAGGCCCCACAGACAGCACCGACACTGCAAGCGCGACAAGCAGCCCAAGTACCGCAAACTCAGACAGCTCAAGCACCACGGGCCCCACAGACAGCACCGACACTGCAAGCGCGACAAGCAGCCCAAGTACCGCAAACTCAGACAGCTCAAGCACCACAGGCCCCAGAGACAGCACCGACACTGCAAGCGCGACAAGCAGCCCAAGTACCGCAAACTCAGACAGCTCAAGCACCACGGGCCCCACAGACAGCACCGACACGGCAAGCGCGACAAGCAGCCCAAGTACCGCAAACTCAGACAGCTCAAGCACCACAGGCCCCACAGACAGTACCGACACTGCAAGCGCGACAAGCAGCCCAAGTACCTCAAACTCAGACAGCTCAAGCACCACAGGCCCCACAGACAGCACCGACACTGCAAGCGCGACAAGCAGCCCAAGTACCGCAAACTCAGACAGCTCAAGCACCACAGGCCCCACAGACAGCACCGACACTGCAAGCGCGACAAGCAGCCCAAGTACCTCAAATTCAGACAGCTCAAGCACCACAGGCCCCACAGACAGTACCGACACTGCAAGCGCGACAAGCAGCCCAAGTACCTCAAACTCAGACAGCTCAAGCACCACAGGCCCCAGAGACAGCACCGACACTGCAAGCGCGACAAGCAGCCCAAGTACCGCAAACTCAGACAGCTCAAGCACCACGGGCCCCACAGACAGCACCGACACTGCAAGCGCGACAAGCAGCCCAAGTACCTCAAACTCAGACAGCTCAAGCACCACAGGCCCCACAGACAGCACCGACACTGCAAGCGCGACAAGCAGCCCAAGTACCGCAAACTCAGACAGCTCAAGCACCACAGGCCCCACAGACAGCACCGACACTGCAAGCGCGACAAGCAGCCCAAGTACCGCAAACTCAGACAGCTCAAGCACCACGGGCCCCACAGACAGCACCGACACTGCAAGCGCGACAAGCAGCCCAAGTACCGCAAACTCAGACAGCTCAAGCACCACAGGCCCCACAGACAGCACCGACACTGCAAGCGCGACAAGCAGCCCAAGTACCTCAAACTCAGACAGCTCAAGCACCACAGACCCCACAGACAGCACCGACACTGCAAGCGCGACAAGCAGCCCAAGTACCTCAAACTCAGACAGCTCAAGCACCACAGGCCCCACAGACAGCACCGACACTGCAAGCGCGACAAGCAGCCCAAGTACCTCAAACTCAGACAGCTCAAGCACCACAGGCCCCACAGACAGTACCGACACTGCAAGCGCGACAAGCAGCCCAAGTACCTCAAACTCAGACAGCTCAAGCACCACAGGCCCCACAGACAGCACCGACACTGCAAGCGCGACAAGCAGCCCAAGTACCGCAAACTCAGACAGCTCAAGCACCACGGGGCCCACAGACAGCACCGACACTGCAAGCGCGACAAGCAGCCCAAGTACCTCAAACTCAGACAGCTCAAGCACCACAGGCCCCACAGACAGTACCGACACTGCAAGCGCGACAAGCAGCCCAAGTACCTCAAACTCAGACAGCTCAAGCACCACAGGCCCCACAGACAGCACCGACACTGCAAGCGCGACAAGCAGCCCAAGTACCGCAAACTCAGACAGCTCAAGCACCACGGGCCCTACAGACAGCACCGACACTGCAAGCGCGACAAGCAGCCCAAGTACCTCAAACTCAGACAGCTCAAGCACCACAGGACCCACAGACAGTACCGACACTGCAAGCGCGACAAGCAGCCCAAGTACGTCAAACTCAGACAGCTCAAGCACCACAGGCCCCACAGACAGCACCGACACTGCAAGCGCGACAAGCAGCCCAAGTACCGCAAACTCAGACAGCTCAAGCACCACAGGCCCCACAGACAGCACCGACACTGCAAGCGCGACAAGCAGCCCAAGTACCGCAAACTCAGACAGCTCAAGCACCACAGGCCCCACAGACAGCACCGACACTGCAAGCGCGACAAGCAGCCCGAGTACCGCAAACTCAGACAGCTCAAGCACCACAGGCCCCACAGACAGCACCGACACTGCAAGCGCGACAAGCAGCCCAAGTACCTCAAACTCAGACAGCTCAAGCACCAAAGGCCCCACAGACAGCACCGACACTGCAAGCGCGACAAGCAGCCCAAGTACCGCAAACTCAGACAGCTCAAGCACCACAGGCCCCACAGACAGCACCGACACTGCAAGCGCGACAAGCAGCCCAAGTACCTCAAACTCAGACAGCTCAAGCACCACAGGCCCCACAGACAGCACCGACACTGCAAGCTCGACAAGCAGCCCAAGTACCGCAAACTCAGACAGCTCAAGCACCACAGGCCCCAGAGACAGCACCGACACTGCAAGCGCGACAAGCAGCCCAAGTACCGCAAACTCAGACAGCTCAAGCACCACAGGCCCCACAGACAGCACCGACACTGCAAGCGCGACAAGCAGCCCAAGCACCTCAAACTCAGACAGCTCAAGCACCATAGGCCCCACAGACAGCACCGACACTGCAAGCGCGACAAGCAGCCCAAGTACCGCAAACTCAGACAGCTCAAGCACCACAGGCCCCACAGACAGCACCGACACTGCAAGCGCGACAAGCAGCCCAAGTACCGCAAACTCAGACAGCTCAAGCACCACAGGCCCCACAGACAGCACCGACACTGCAAGCGCGACAAGCAGCCCAAGTACCGCAAACTCAGACAGCTCAAGCACCACAGGCCCCAGAGACAGCACCGACACTGCAAGCGCGACAAGCAGCCCAAGTACCTCAAACTCAGACAGCTCAAGCACCACAGGCCCGACAGACAGTACCGACACTGCAAGCGCGACAAGCAGCCCAAGTACCTCAAACTCAGACAGCTCAAGCACCACAGGCCCCACAGACAGCACCGACACTGCAAGCGCGACAAGCAGCCCGAGTACCTCAAACTCAGACAGCTCAAGCACCACAGACCCCACAGACAGCACCGACACTGCAAGCGCGACAAGCAGCCCGAGTACCTCAAACTCAGACAGCTCAAGCACCACAGACCCCACAGACAGCACCGACACTGCAAGCGCGACAAGCAGCCCAAGTACCTCAAACTCAGACAGCTCAAGCACCACAGGCCCCACAGACAGCACCGACACTGCAAGCGCGACAAGCAGCCCAAGTACCTCAAACTCAGACAGCTCAAGCACCACGGGCCCCACAGACAGCACCGACACTGCAAGCGCGACAAGCAGCCCAAGTACCGCAAACTCAGACAGCTCAAGCACCACAGGCCCCACAGACAGCACCGACACTGCAAGCGCCACAAGCAGCCCAAGTACCTCAAACTCAGACAGCTCAAGCACCACAGACCCCACAGACAGCACCGACACTGCAAGCGCGACAAGCAGCCCAAGTACCTCAAACTCAGACAGCTCAAGCACCACAGGCCCCACAGACAGTACCGACACTGCAAGCGCGACAAGCAGCCCAAGTACCTCAAACTCAGACAGCTCGAGCACCACAGGCCCCACAGACAGCACCGACACTGCAAGCGCGACAAGCAGCCCAAGTACCGCAAACTCAGACAGCTCAAGCACCACAGGCCCCACAGACAGTACCGACACTGCAAGCGCGACAAGCAGCCCAAGTACCTCAAACTCAGACAGCTCAAGCACCACAGGCCCCACAGACAGCACCGACACTGCAAGCGCGACAAGCAGCCCAAGTACCACAAACTCAGACAGCTCAAGCACCACAGGCCCCACAGACAGCACCGACACTGCAAGCGCGACAAGCAGCCCAAGTACCACAAACTCAGACAGCTCAAGCACCACAGGCCCCACAGACAGCACCGACACTGCAAGCGCGACAAGCAGCCCAAGTACCACAAACTCAGACAGCTCAAGCACCACAGGCCCCACAGACAGCACCGACACTGCAAGCGCGACAAGCAGCCCAAGTACCTCAAACTCAGACAGCTCAAGCACCACAGGACCCACAGACAGTACCGACACTGCAAGCGCGACAAGCAGCCCGAGTACCTCAAACTCAGACAGCTCAAGCACCACAGGCCCCACAGACAGCACCGACACTGCAAGCGCGACAAGCAGCCCAAGTACCTCAAACTCAGACAGCTCAAGCACCACAGGCCCCACAGACAGCACCAACACTGCAAGCGCCACAAGCAGTCCAAGTACCACAAACTCAGACAGCTCAAGCACCACAGGCCCAACAGGCAGCACTGAAATTGCAAGTGCCACAAGCAGCCCAAGTACCACAAACCCAACGGACAGCGCGAGCATCACAGGCCCATCAGATAGCCCAAGCACAACAGGTCCCACAGACAGCACTGATACAGCTGATACTACAGACAGCCCAGGCCCCACAGACATCACAATCAACCCAAGCATTACAGGTCCAACAGCCAGCCAAAGCACCACAGGCACCATAGGCACCTTAGTGGTTTTAGGGGATCCTGCAGTACAAAGAGCCACAGAAGCAGCTGTCGCAGCAGCCACAACAGCCGCGGCAGCAGCAGCAGCAGTGACGGGAGCAGCAGTAGCAGCAACAGCAGCCGTTTTAGGCGCATTGCCAATAACAGATGCTGCAGGAAATGTATCAGCAGCTGCAATCAGAGCAGCTGTTGCTTCAGATTCTCTTTTAGAAGGTACTATAAATCCATCCACAGCTGCACAAGCAGCGGAAGATGCAGCAGTTGAAGCTCTATTGGCTGCAACAGCTGCGGCGCGAGTGGCAACAATAGCAATGGGGGACTTGGCTTCTCTTGCAAGAGATTTAGCTGTAGCAGCAGCAAATGCAGCATTTGCTGCGAGAGCAGCTGCAGATTCTGCAATTTCAGTAGCCAACCTTACGGCATCTGGAAACGTTACAGCTAATGCACAATTTGCCATTGATGCTGCAAGAAATGCCAGCCAAGAGGCTGCGATGGCTGCACAAACCCTCAGTGCATTACTTACTTCAACAAACCTGCCGTCAGAAACAGCTGAAACTGTAAGACAAGCATTGGTGTCAGCTGAAAGTGCTGCTGAATTGGCAAATGACACCGCAGTACAGGCCTTGGTAGCACTGGACACAGCCGAACAAGCAGTGGCTGCAGAGGCAGGAAGTCAAGAAGCTCAAGCAGATGCAGCCTCAGCACAAGTACAAATTGCAGTAGATTCAGCAATAGCATCCGCAGGGGTGGTATCAGACGTTGTGAATTCACTGCGTCCAAGCACTACAGGACCCACAGACAGCCCAGGCACCACAGACAGCACAGGGACCACAGGCCCTTCAGGAAGCCCAAGACCCACAAGCCCTACAGACATCATGGGCACTGTAGGCCCATCAAACAGCCCAGGCATCACAGGCAGCCTAATTACAATAAACCCCACAGAGAGTCCAGGCACTGCAGACCCCGGAGACACTGCAGACACCACAGGCACCCCAGTCAGCCCACCAGACAGCCCAGGCTTCGCAGGCACCACAGACAGCACTGACACAGCTGGCACCACAGACAGGTCAAACCCTACAGACACCACCATGAACCCAAGCACCACAGGCCAAACAGGCAGCACTGACACTGCAGGTGCCACAAGCAGCCCAAGTACCACAAACCCAATGGACAACGCGAGCATCACAGGCCCAACAGACAGCCCAATCACCACAGGTCCCACAGACAGCACTGATACAGCTGGCACCACGGTCAGCCCAGGCCCCACAGACATCACAATCAACCCAAGCACCACAGGTCCAACAGGCAGCCCAAGCACCACAGGCACCATAGGCACCTTAGTGGTTTTAGGAGATCCTGCAGTACAAAGAGCCACAGAAGCAGCTGTCGCAGCAGCCACAACAGCCGCGGCAGCAGCAGCAGCAGTGACGGGAGCAGCAGTAGCAGCAACAGCAGCCGTTTTAGGCGTATTGCCAATAACAGATGCTGCAGGAAATGTATCAGCAGCTGCAATCAGAGCAGCTGTTGCTTCAGATTCTCTTTTAGAAGGTACTATAAATCCATCCACAGCTGCACAAGCAGCGGAAGATGCAGCAGTTGAAGCTCTATTGGCTGCAACAGCTGCGGCGCAAGTGGCAACAACAGCAATGGGGGACTTGGCTTGTATTGCAAGAGATTTAGCTGTAGCAGCAGCAAATGCAGCATTTGCAGCGAGAGCAGCTGCAGATTCTGCAATTTCAGTAGCCAACCTTACGGCATCTGGAAACGTTACAGCTAATGCACAATTTGCCATTGATGCTGCAAGAAATGCCAGCCAAGAGGCTGCGATGGCTGCACAAACCCTCAGTGCATTACTTACTTCAACAAACCTGCCGTCAGAAACAGCTGAAACTGTAAGACAAGCATTGGTGTCAGCTGAAATTGCTGCTGAATTGGCAAATGACACCGCAGTACAGGCCTTGGTGGCACTGGACACAGCAGAACAAGCAGTGGCTGCGGAGGCAGGAAGTCAAGAAGCTCAAGCAGATGCAGCCTCAGCACAAGTACAAATTGCAGTAGATTCGGCAATAGCATCCGCAGGGGTGGTATCAGACGTTGTGAATTCACTGCGTCCAAGCACTACAGGACCCACAGACAGCCCAGGCACCACAGACAGCACAGGGACCACAGGCCCTTCAGGAAGCCCAAGACCCACAAGCCCTACAGACATCATGGGCACTGTAGGCCCATCAGACAGCCCAGGCATCACAGGCAGCCTAATTACAATAAACCCCACAGAGAGTCCAGGCACTGCAGACCCCGGAGACACTACAGACACCACAGGCCCATCAGACAGCCCAGGCTTTGCAGGCACCACAGACAGCACTAACACAGCTGGCACCACAGACAGGTCAAACCCTACAGACACCACCATGAACCCAAGCACCACAGGCCAAACAGGCAGCACTGACACTGCAGGTGCCACAAGCAGCCCAAGTACCACAAACCCAATGGACAACGCGAGCATCACAGGCCCAACAGACAGCCCAATCACCACAGGTTCCACAGACAGCACTGATACAGCTGGCACCACGGTCAGCCCAGGCCCCACAGACATCACAATCAACCCAAGCACCACAGGTCCAACAGGCAGCCCAAGCACCACAGGCACCATAGGCACCTTAGTAGTTTTAGGAGATCCTGCAGTACAAAGAGCCACAGAAGCAGCTGTCGCAGCAGCCACAACAGCCGCGGCAGCAGCAGCAGCAGTGACGGGAGCAGCAGTAGCAGCAACAGCAGCCGCTTTAGGCGGAATGCAAATAACAGATGCTGCAGGAAATGTATCAGCAGCTGCAATCAGAGCAGCTGTTGCTTCAGATTCTCTTTTAGAAGGCACTATAAATCCATCCACAGCTGCACAAGCAGCGGAAGATGCAGCAGTTGAGGCTCTATTGGCTGCAACAGCTGTGGCGCGAGTGGCAACAACAGCAACGGGGGGCTTGGCTTCTCTTGCAAGAGATTTATCTGTAGCAGCAGCAAATGCAGCATTTGCAGCGAGAGCAGCTGCAGATTCTGCAATTTCAGTAGCCAACCTTACGGCATCTGGAAACATTACAGCTAATGCACAATTTGCCATTGATGCTGCAAGAAATGTCAGCCAAGAGGCTGCGATGGCTGCACAATTCCTTAGTGCATTACTTACTTCAACAGACCTGCCGTCAGAAACAGCTGAAACTGTAAGACAAGCATTGGTGTCAGCTGAAAGTGCTGCTGAATTGGCAAATGACACCGCAGTACAGGCCTTGGTGGCACTGGACACAGCAGAACAAGCAGTGGCTGCAGAGGCAGGAAGTCAAGAAGCTCAAGTAGCTGCAGCCTCAGCAGAAGTACAAATTGCAGTAGATTTGGCAATAGCATCCGCAGGGGTGGTATCAGACGTTGTGAATGCACTGCGTCCAAGCACGACAGGACCCACAGACAGCCCAGGCACCACAGACAGCATAGGGACCGCAGACCCTTCAGGAAGCCCAAGAACCACAAGCCCTACAGACATCATGGGCACGGTAGGCCCATCCGACAGCCCAGGCATCGCAGGCACCACAGGCAACCTAATTACAATAAACCCCACAGAGAGTCCAGGCACTGCAGACCCCGGAGACACTGCAGACACCACAGGCACCCCAGTCAGCCCATCTGACAGCCCAGGCAATGCAGGCTCCACAGACATGGCAGGCAGCCTAATTACAACAAACCCCACAGACATCCCAGGCAATGCAGGCCCCACAGACATTGCAGGCAGCCTAATTACAACAAACCGCACGGACATCCAATGCAATGCAGGCCCCACAGACATTGCAGGCAGCCTAATTACAACAAATCCCACAGACATCCCAGGCAATGCAGGCCCCACAAGCAGCCCAAGTCTCACAGCCGACCCAGGCCCCACAATAATTTTAGTGGATCCTGTAGTACAAAGAGCCACAGAGGCAGCAGTTGCAGCAGCCACAACAGCCACGGCAGCAGCGGCAACAGTGACGGGAGCAGCTGTGGCAGCAACAGCAGCTGTTTCAGGTGGATTGTCAGCAAGGGATGCTGCAGGAGAAGTATCAGCAGCTGCAGACAGAGCTGCTGTTGCTTCATCTTCTCTTTTAGAAGGCACAATAAATGCATTCGCAGCAGCACAAGCCGCAGAAGATGCAGCAGATGAGGCTTTGTTGGCTGCAGCAGCTGCAGATCAAGTGGCAGCATCAGCGACGGGAGCCATGGCCCCTTTTGCAAGAAATTTATCCATAGCAGCAGCAAATGCAGCATTTGCAGCGAGAGCAGCAGCAGATGCTGCAGTTTTAGCAGCCAACCTTACGGAATCTGGAAACATTACAGCTAATGCACAATTTGCCATAGAAGCTGCAAGAAATGCCAGCCAAGAGGCTGCGATGGCTGCACAAACCCTCAGTGCATTACTTACTTCAACAGACCTGCCAGCAGAAACAGCTGAACCTGTAAGACAAGTGTTGGTGTCAGCTGAAGCTGCTGCTGAATTGGCAAATGATACAGCAGTGCAGGCCTTGGTGGCACTGGACACAGTAGAACAAGTTGTGGCCTCAGAGGAAGGAAGTCCAGAAGCTCAATTAGCTGCAGCACTAGCCGCAGAACAAGTACAAAATGCAGTAGATCTGGCAAGAGAATCCACACAGATGGTATCAGATGTTGTGAATGCACTACCTACAAGTGACGAAGAAGTTGCCGAAGCTTCAGCAGCAAGCTCCTTAGCGGCCACAGCAACATCCCTCGCAGCCTCAGCAGCAGTAGCAACTGGTGCAAGTCTAACTGACGAAGTCAATGCGGCTCTTCAAAGGGCAGAGGAAGCATCTGAGGCAGCAAGATTAGCCGCAGATGGAGAAACCGATCCAGAATTAGCTTTAGAGGTAGCTAGAAACGCCTCAAGAGATGCAGCCGAGGCAGCAGAATTTGTGGCTCTTGCTGCACTAGCTGCAGCATCACGAGGAAGCGTTGAGGAAGAGCTTGCACAGATATCATTAGCAGCGGCGATGGCAGCCAGACAAGCAGCAATGGCCACCCCAGGTGAAATTGACAAAGCTGCAAGAGAAGTGGTAAACGTATCGAGGGAAGCTTCAGAATTATTTATGAGGCTCTCTGGTGAGTCTCCATCCACACTCACAGTTGAAATGCTATCAGCGGTTCAAAATGCAGAGCAGGTCGCTTTGTTGACAGAAGCTACAGGAGTAATAGCAGGAACTGTCGGCGATGGCATAGACGCACAATCTGCTGCACAAGCTGCAGCACAATCCGCTTCAAGAGCAGCATCAATAGCAACAGCAGCAGCAAACAGAACTGTTTCTCGTATAGAAGCTGTTGGTGCTGCACAACGAGCAGTGGTGGCTGGTCTGACAGCCTCGGCGGCAGTAGCTACAGCAGTTGGTGCTGCTGCAGCGGCAACAACCGGGACATCAGCCCTCCCTGCATCCAGGATTGCATTGACGGCCGCCAGCGAAGCAGCAAGCGCCGCCACATCACTGAGCGCGGGGGAAGAAACTTCTTTAGACTTTGCTGTCATTGAAGCAAATGAAGCAGCTGGACTAGCTGAAGATGCAGCTGATGCTGCCACAACAGCAGCACAAACATCTGAATCATCTTTGGACCAGCAGCTGGCAGAATTAGCTCAGGATTCAGCCAGAATAGCGGAGAGGGCAGCAAACGCTGCACAGATGGCGGCCTCCGTCCCAGCAACAGCGCAAATGATAGCAGCTGCCCTGGTAACTGCCACAGAAGTAGAAAGGGATTTTGCAGAGCTGAGACAACAGTTGGAGAATTTACTGTCAAGTGCGTCACCAGAAACCCTCAGAAAGCGTGTTGCAATAAACAGCATGCAAGCTGGGGCAGACTTAGCGCAATGCGCTGCGAAGTTCTCCAGAATGGCGGCAGAGTTGGGTGTGACGTTGACCATGACGCCGAACACCGCAGACATTGAAGAAATGGAATCTTATGCCTCTGCGGCGACAAAATTGTCCAGGACCACGACGAATAACACCAGGGGGGTGTTCGACATCACGCTGCAAACAAATGCTGCAAATATAAAGAAGTTTTCGTTCACCACAGCACTCGCTGCCGTGGTTACGGTGTTACTATTAAGCATGTCGTAAATGAAGGACTTTTGAATTTCATGAAGAAAACCATTCTGTTCACACCTGTATTATATTTGATAATTTATATGTGAATGTAGGATTCTGTAGACGACATATTGCTTATGTAAATGTATTTTGATGGGAATTACAATTATTTTTGTATTATTATAAGCAATTTACTTTCAGGAGATGTATTTAGTATTTAATCAGTGTTGGCTTTAAGATATATTTGGCTTAATATTGTTTTGATTTCAAATGGACACGTGTCACTTTAAGAGTTTTGCTACAGCGGTGACAGACGAAGAAACATGTGGCTCGTTAAGCACAATGGAAAAGAGCCTCACAATTTTTGGATAGTTCGCTGGATGATTAACCTGTGTGAAACGTGTATCCTGTGGAATGTTTTGTGCAGGATTGCCTGCCACTGCTGACAAAAATACAAATGTTGTGTAATTTTCATCTTTTGTCAAAATAAACGTTAAATTAAACTGACAACTCTGACTTTATTGGAAGCAAAAAGCCCACACGTTGTATTTCTTTTGAGAGTATTTATTTTTCTATTTGCTGTGTTAGCGTGCTTGTAAGTCGACACGCTAACCTGCCCAAAAGTTCTCTTACATATGATCAGGAAGGGAAGGATTGTGAAAGATTAATGAATTTCAACTTTTAACCACCAGATGGCAGTAGATTGTTGAATTTTACAAAATGTGTTTTGTGACAATTTCAGCTTAGACCACAGTGTCAGTTGTCTATTTCCAGCAGTCTATACGAAGGCCCTGGGTTCGATCTCCGGGCTCAGGGTCTTTCTGTGTGGAGTTTGCATGTTCTCCCCGTGACTGCGTGGGTTCCCTCTGGATACTCCAGCTTCCTCCCACCTCCAAAGTCATGCACCTGGGGATAGGCTGATTGGCAACACTAAATGGTCCCTAGTGTGTGAATGTGAGTGTGAATGTTGTCTATCTGTGTTGGCCTTACGATGAGGTGGTGACTTGTGTACACCGCCTTCCGCCCGAATGCAGCTGAGATAGGCTTCAGCACACTCCGCGACCCTGTAAGGCAGTGGTCCCAAACCACTGGGCCGCGGCCCAGTACCGGTCCGTGGATCGATTGGTACCGGGCCGCACAAGAAAAAAAAAAAAAAAAACCTTCTCCCCCACTCATTCACACTCATTCGCCTAAAAGGGTTGTTTCTTTCTGTTATGAATATTTCTGGTTCCTACATTATATATCAATATAGATCAATACAGTCTGCAGGGATACAGTCTGTAAGCACACATGATTGTATTTTTTTATGACAAATCCACCGCCCACCCCCGGTCCGTGGGAAAAATCTTCAAGCGTTGACCGGTCCGCAGTTACAAAAAGGTTGGGGACCACTGCCGTAAGGGACAAGTGGTAGAAAATGGATGGAGAGATTCACCACTGTGAGCGGCACTGGGGGAAAGGGTGAAGTGTCCTGCCCAAGTACACAACGGTAGTGAATTGGATGGCAAGAGGCAGGGAACGAACCTGCAACCCTCAGGTTTCTGGAACGACTGCTCTACTGACCACTTGGGGTCATTTTTGACCCCAATCTTGGAAGAGAGTAGCTATTTGTAGGTTGTGCATCCAAGGGGTAATAATTGTACGTCCACTGTGGTATGCCAGGAATTGGAACTGTCGGACTGACTATAATATTTTCAATTTGAACTTTTTCACATACAACCTGCCTGTCTTCCTCTGAGGCCACAACTTGTTCTACTGTGTCCAGTGCCACCAAGGCCTGCACTGCCGTGTCATTTGCCAATTCAGCAGCAGCTTCAGCTGACACGAACACTTGTCTTACAGTTTCAGCTATTTCTGCTGGCAGGTCTGTTGAAGTAAGTAATGCACTGAGGGTTTGTGTAGCTATTGCTGCAAAATACATTCACATTTAGTCCATAGTTGCAAGTTGATGCTCGTGTTTGTGTAGCTCAGTTGGATTTCTCTCTGGCACTCAGCGAGGGCGGATGCTCCCCTTCCCTCTCCCTTACCTCTCCTGCTTGCTTCTTTTGTCTTGATTTAAATGTTCTTGTCTCTTTTTGCACTGCTCTCCAAATCTAAACAATGGAACTAATTAACTAAATTCACAAGATCTTGGGTTTTGAGGAATCTGCCTGTCTTGATGCAGCAGTTGTTGCTGGACACGCTAGGGACTCTTGGGAGAAGAGGAGTGCCGCCTGCCTGGCGACTCTTTCAGTCGTGAAGATATCCACCTATTCGGAATTATGACAACAGGACATCTGCTGATTGGAGTAAGTGTTGCTCTGGTTAATCCACAAATTGGAAAATGCTGGCAGCCTTCAAAGTACCCCAAAGCTGCCACAAATGATTGGAGTATGCCGGCAGAACTGTGGACACTTTGTGATTTGGATAACATCGGACTGTCTGCCCTGCAGGATGAATAGACAATAGACAGTAATAGACAATTTAGAGTGAAAAGCCAATTTAATTTTTGCTCGCAAACGAATCATTCAAACTTGGATTGTTTCCCTGGCTTCGAGACTCTACCGAATGACAGCGCGACAAAGGCACGACAAACTCCCTTCTTGTCTGTCATGGACACACACCTGTTGTTGTTGACTTTGGACTGACTGGCGGCTGCAAGAAAAGCCAAGGTCACGGAACAGAGACACGCTGCAGGCTTACACACACACATGCATCCACGACAAATATCCGCAACCCATACATTCCCCACACCCCATCCCCACACATGCATCCACGAAAAATATACGCAACCCACACATACCCCACAACCCATCCCACACCTTCGACGCTTGAATCACTTAGGGGTGATGGACAGCTGGGCAGCGCTTGAATAGCAGCAGCTTGCCTTCGTCGCCCTCGATCCCTCCTCTCTGTTGCAAGTGCCTAGTTGTATGTTGTGATATGCATATGTGCTTTGCTATGGAGTTTTTGTCCCAGTCCAGCCTGGGCCCCCTGAGATTGCTTTTTTTTTACTCATCCTCCCCCAGCGTCTACCCTTTTCCCATTTTTTACGGGGAAAAAAGGTCGACGCCTTGTGGCGACCCATCAGCATTCCTGTTCTGTAACCCTGTACAATGTTTGTTTGTCTAATCTTGAACTGGTTTGTGCTGAAAACAAACTTTTGTTGTACTTGTGCAATAACAATAAAGATCTATCCATCCAAAAGTTTATCCTTGCTGTAATCGTGCCTCTCCAAGGTATTATACGACAGATCAGCTGTGGTGATATAAGCAAAATCTTCTCGCAGAACTTGGTCTTCGCAGATGTTATATGTCCTGCATGCGGTGGCTGTCCGTTTAGCAAAGGCATACGTTTCACTTAACTGTGCTACTTTTGCTGACAACATGGAATCAGTAAACTTTGCCAGCGTAGAGATCTCCTCTGCTTCTCGTCGATGTAGCTAGCATTCCTGCTAGCATGTAACTATCGGCGTGTTAACGCGTTAGGTTGACAGCGCTAATTCAAACATGTGTATCTCTTCCATAATGTCACCATAAATCCGTTAATCTGAAGCTTGCTTTTGCGTTTTTTTTTGGTCAAATTTATGACTTTAGTTTTCCCAACTGAAAATCCTAAACCCCAAGCTGTTCCCAATTCATGTGCTTTATCTACAGCTTTTTGAATCTTCGTTTCTGTATGATTTGTATTTCTACCACATTACTCCATCATCAGCTAAAAGTACCCCATCACTAATCCTTCCACTTCACTAAACACTTCATTCATCATTATTGAGAACAATAGTGTACTTTTTATACTCACTGCTCCCCTCACCTCCCAGGGGGTGAACATGGGGATGGGTGAAATGCAGAGGATAATTTCACCACACCTAGTGTGTGTGTGACTATCGTTGGGACTTTAACATTAACTTTCAGTATAATGTGTTTGGGCCCATATGAATGCCAGATGAATCTCTTTCCAACAGTATTAAAATGCAAATGTATCGCTCATACAGATCTGTTGTACAGAGATTTCTTAAACCGTTCCGTTCTGCATTGTAATGAGAGGAGCCTGTTGCTACGGATACTCTTCTGAGCGGCCATAGTGTCATGCCAAGGATGTCCAGAGTTACTCAGGATGCCCTGACTGAGAGCCCTCGCCCTTCTCTCAAGCACAGCTCCCAGAGAGACACATTTCCTGATCAGCCTGCCCGACCGGTTATTGTCTCTCGAGGTCATGCTACCACCCCAACACACAACACCAAAGAAAATGGAGCTAGCTACTACAGACTAGTAGCCAGTGCCTGCTAGTGCCTGTCCCTTCAGGGTCTTTACCCGCTTCTTAAAGCACAGGGAGCGGAAGCCGAAAGCCAAATCAAACTACAAACCCCGTTTCCATATGAGTTGGGGAATTGTGTTAGATGTACATATAAACGGAATACAATGATTTGGAAATCCTTTTAAACCCATATTCAGTTGAATATGCTATAAAGACAACATATTTGATGTTCAAACTGATAAACAAACTTTTTTTAAGTTCAGTCCGACTGGATCAGCTGCAGGTAGAGCACAGGCGATTTGTCCTAGACAGACAGCGCCACAGCGGAGGAGACAGCAGTATGCCTCAAAAATCAGGCAGCCAAAAAAGAAAGGAAAAGAAAATAAGAGAGGAGAAGGAGTTGAAGGGTCGACAATATGTCACTCAATATTTCCAAAAAAAAGGTGGGTTTGTTAGTTGTGGTGGAAAGTTATGCATATTAACTTTGTCCCTGTCTGTGGTAATAAGCCAGCTCACTTTTCTCACCATGTTAGCTCAAGAAAACTCTGGATTTTTACATTTTACTGCTATATTAGTTAAATAATCAATCCAGTCAAACATTTATCAAGCTGTTCTTATTCAATAATAGTTGATCTCCCCTCTGTCAAAATGATGCCTCATTCTGAACAAGTCAAGTGCACCAGCAGCACCAGCAGCAGCAGCAGCTGTCTTGTCAGCCCCCAACTCTCCCTGCCCCTGAATCAGCCCTAGTACCCCCACATGAGGAAGGAGGTGAGCAGCTGTGAAAAGTTGAGCAAGGACCAGTGATTGAAAGGTTGCAAAAGGGAGCTTGACTCAGTCTGCAACATTATATTATATATATATTTACCATTCTTTCATATATTAAAGGCCTACTGAAAGCCACTACTACCGATCACACAGTCTGATAGTTTATATATCAATGATGAAATCTTAACATTGCAACACATGCCAATACGGCCGGGTTGACTTATAAAGTGACATTTTAAAATTCCCGGGAAATATCCGGCTGAAACATCGCGGTATAATGACGTATGCGCGTGACGAAGTCCGAGTAACGGAAGTTATGGTACCCCGTAGAATCCTATACAAAAAGCTCTGTTTTCATTTCATAATTCCACAGTATTCTGGACATCTTTTGCAATTTTTTTAATGAACAATGAAGGCTGCAAAGAAGACAGTTGTAGGTGGGATCAGTGTATTAGCAGCGGACTACAGCAACACAACCAGGAGGACTTTGTTGGAGCGCTAGCCGCGCTAGCCGCCGACTTCACCTTGACTTCCTACGTCTCCGGGCCACCAAACGCATCGGGTGAAGTCCTTCGTCCTTCTGCCGATCGCTGGAATGCAGGTGAGCACGGGTGTTGATGAGCAAATGAGGGCTGGCTGGCGTAGGTGGAGAGCTAATGTTTTTAGCATAGCTCTGTGCAGTCTGGTTGCTAAGTTAGCTTCAATGGCGTCGTTAGCACAGCATTGTTAACCTTCGCCAGCCTGGAAAGCATTAACCGTGTATTTACATGTCCACAGTTTAATAGTATTGTTGATTTTCTATCTATACTTCCAGTCAGGGGTTTATTTCTTTTGTTTCTATATGCAGTTAAAGCAAGATGCTATCACGTTAGCTCGTAGCTAAAGCATTTCGCCGATGTATTGTCGTGGAGATAAAAGGCACTGAATGTCCATTTCGCGTTCTCGACTCTCATTTTCAAGAGGATATAGTATCCCAGGTGGTTTAAAATACAAATCCGTGATCCACAATAGAAAAAGGAGAGAGTGTGGAATCCAATGAGCCAGCTTGTACCTAAGTTACGGTCAGAGCGAAAAAAGATACGTCCATCGCTGCCTCTCAAGTCATTCACTGTAACGTTCCTCATCTACGAATCTTTCATCCTCGCTCAAATTAATGGGGTAATCGTCACTTTCTCGGTCCGAATCTCTCTCGCTCCATTGTAAACAACGGGGAATTGTGAGGAATACTAGCTCCTGTGACGTCACGCTACTTCCGGTACAGGCAAGGCTTTTTTTTATCAGCGAGCAAAAGTTGCGAACTTTATCGTCGATTTTCTCTATTAAATCCTTTCAGCAAAAATATGGCAATATCGCGAAATGATCAAGTATGACACATAGAATGAATCTGCTATTCCCGTTTAAATAAAAAAAAATCATTTCAGTAGGCCTTTAACAATGCTGTGCTAACGACGCCATTGAAGCTAACTTAGCAACTTAGCAACCGGACCGCACAGAGCTATGCTAAAAACATTAGCTCTCCACCTACGCCAGCCAGCCCTCATCTGCTCATCAACACCCGTGCTCACCTGCGTTCCAGCGATCGGCAGAAGGACGAAGGACTTCACCCGATGCGTTTGGCGGCCCGGAGACGTAGGAAGTCAAGGTGAGGTCGTCGGCTAGCGCGTCTGCTCTCCAACAAAGTCCTCCTGGTTGTGTTGCTGTAGTCCGCTGCTAATACACCGATCCCACCTTCAACTGTCTTCTTTGCAGCCTTCATTGTTCATTAAACAAATTGCAAAAGATGTCCAGAATACTGTGGAATTATGAAATGAAAACAGAGCTTTTTGTATAGGATTCTACGGGGTACCATAACTTCCGTTAAACTGACTTCGTCACGCGCATACGTCATCATACCGCGACGTCTCAGCCGGATATTTCCCGGGAAATTTTAAATGTCACTTTATAAGTTAACCCGGCCGTATTGGCATGTGTTGCAATGTTAAGATTTCATCATTGATATATAAACTATCAGACTGCGTGGTCGCTAGTAGTGGCTTTCAGTAGGCCTTTAAACAACTTGCACTGAGCCTAGTCTATAAAATCCACTACACCTCCCTGATACCGAAGTACATGTCAAACTACTTCCTTAACGTAAATGGCCGCCATAACCACAACATCAGGGGGAGCTCCACTAACCACGTTAAACCCAGATTCCGAACTAACAAAGGTCTTAACTTAACTTAAAGGTCTTAACTTAACTTAATTTTAATGCAGATACTTTTTCTTATGCCTTCTGATCTCTCTCTCTCTCTCTGTCTCTCTCTCTCTATGTCCACTACTTGCTGTCCATATCCTACCCCCCCCCCTCCACACCCCTGATTGTAAATAATGTAAATAATTCAATGTGATTATCTTGTGTGCTGACTGTATTATGATGATAGTATATCTGATAGTATATATCTGTATCATGAATCAATTTAAGTGGACCCCGACTTAAACAAGTTGAAAAACTTATTGGGGTGTTACCATTTAGTGGTCAATTGTACGGAATATGTACTTGGCTGTGCAACCTACTAATAAAAGTCTCAATCAATCAAAAACCAATCAATCCAATTTAAGAATCAGTGGTGCAGCAAATAAATGGCTCAAAATGAATTCCATTGTATTCAGAGTGCTCAGTTCTTCCCCTACTGTACATGTCAACTGTGATGCTGTTCTTCTTTCAAAAATATGGTAATGATAGTCAAAAATACCATTAAAATGCATAATTGTATGTAAAATAGCATCAAAAAATGTTGCCGCTGTGTTGGGGGCCCTTTAAAGATTCTTTTCGTGGGGCCCAAAATCCCTAGCGGCGCCCCTGGTGTTAATATATTCACACAATAAACTCCAAATGTTCCATGTGACTTATCACTCTTAGCATTGTCGCCCTTTACTGGTCAAACGTAGCACTACATGTATTAAGACGTTTAAACGTGACTCTCAGACAAAAAACAACACGGCCACGAATACAAAAAGACCAAAGTCATCAATTTCCACACAAAACAAAGTAAATATCTTGATAAACAACATTTACTCACCAATGTTTGACCAAGTTTGGTGATGGAGTTTACACGCTAATGTTGCTGCTACTGGTCTGGATCAACGTGTCCGTCACATAAAAGGTCCGACAGGAAACAATGACTCCAGCATTTCAAAGAGGAACCTTTACCGTAATGAATAAGTTCACAATCGCCTGGAAATGATTCATTTATTCAATAAGGAAATGTAGGAAACATTCTGCTCTCGGGAATCAAACATTGATACCCAAGAATAATAATAAAAACTTAAAAATTGAATTTTTTTTTTGAAAGAAACGTCCTAAACTGTCATTTTATTTTTTTCATTTCATTTCATTTATTTAATTGGGACAGTGAACATTAATCCACACTTGAATAAACACTGTAAATATGCCGGATTTAGCATAAATGCTCATTTTCAGCTGTAGTCCCAATGCAGAAACAACACAACAATAATGCAAAAACAACACAACAATAACAATGCAAAAACAACACAACAATAACAATGCAAAAACAACACAACAATAACAATGCAAAAAATATCAACACAAAAAACAACACTGGCAACACGATAATAACAATGCAAAGACAACACAACAATAACAATGCAAAAAATACCAACACAAAAACAACACCACATAGCATTTCAAATTTTTATACCCACTTGTTATTTCATATGTTGACCAGCGGGGGAAATACTTCAATTTTTTTTACGAACACTTGGTATTTCATATGTTGACCCGAGGGGGAGCACTTCAAATTTTTACATCCGCTTGTTATTTCATATGTTCACCTGAGGGGGAACACTTCAATTTTTTTACACACACTTGTTATTTCATATGGTGACCCGAGGGGGAGCACTTCACATTTTTACACCCACTTGTTATTTCATATGTTGACCAGAGGGGGAGCACTTCAAATTTTTACACCCACTTGTTATTTCATATGTTGACCAGAGGGGGAGCACTTCAAATTTTTACACCCACTTGTTATTTCATATGTTGACAAGAGGGGGAGCACTTCAAATTTTTACACCCACTTGTTATTTCATATGTTGACCAGAGGGGGAGCACTTCAAATTTTTACACCCACTTGTTATTTCATATGTTGACCAGAGGGGGAGCACTTCAAATTTTTACACCCACTTGTTATTTCATATGTTGACCGGACGGGGAGCACTTCAAATTTTTACACCCACTTGTTATTTCATATGTTGACCAGCGGGGGAACACTTCAATTTTTTTTTACACACACTTGTTATTTCATATGTTGACAAGAGGGGGAGCACTTCACATTTTTACACCCACTTGTTATTTCATATGTTGACAAGAGGGGGAGCACTTCACATTTTTACACCCACTTGTTATTTCATATGTTGACCAGAGGGGGAGCACTTCAAATTTTTACACCCACTTGTTATTTCATATGTTGACCAGAGGGGGAGCACTTCAAATTTTTACACCCACTTGTTATTTCATATGTTGACAAGAGGGGGAGCACTTCAAATTTTTACACCCACTTGTTATTTCATATGTTGACCAGAGGGGGAGCACTTCAA
Source organism: Entelurus aequoreus (assembly GCF_033978785.1). Classification (NCBI taxonomy): domain Eukaryota; kingdom Metazoa; phylum Chordata; class Actinopteri; order Syngnathiformes; family Syngnathidae; genus Entelurus; species Entelurus aequoreus. The sequence goes on from NC_084735.1 coordinate 6,939,616, forward strand.
ATTTTTACACCCACTTGTTATTTCATATGTTGACCAGAGGGGGAGCACTTACACATTTTTACACCCACTTGTTATTTCATATGTTGACTAGAGGGGGAGCACTTACACATTTTTACACCCACTTGTTATTTCATGTGTTGACTATAGGGGGAGCACTTACACATTTTTACACCCACTTGTTAGTTCATATGTTGACCAGAGGGGGAGCACTTACACATTTTACACACACTTGTTATTTCATATGTTGACCAGAGGGGGAACACTTCAAATTTTTACACACACTTGTTATTTCATATGTTGACCATAGGGGGAGCACTTCACATTTTTACACCCACTTGTTATTTCATATGTTGACCAGAGGGGGAACACTTCAAATTTTTTACACCCACTTGTTTTTTCATATGTTGACCAAAGGGGGAGCACTCAAACATTTTTACACCCACTTGTTATTTCATATGTTGACCAGAGGGGGAACACTTCAAATTTTTACACCCACTTGTTATTTCATATGTTGACAAGAGGGGGAGCACTTCAAATTTTTACACCCACTTGTTATTTCATATGTTGACCAGAGGGGGAGCACTTCAAATTTTTACACCCACTTGTTATTTCATATGTTGACCTGAGGGGGAGCACTTCAAATTTTTACACCCACTTGTTATTTCATATGTTGACCAGAGGGGGAGCACTTCAAATTTTTACACCCACTTGTTATTTCATATGTTGACCAGAGGGGGAGCACTTACACATTTTTACACCCACTTGTTATTTCATATGTTGACTAGAGGGGGAGCACTTACACATTTTTACACCCACTTGTTATTTCATATGTTGACTATAGGGGGAGCACTTACACATTTTTTACCCACTTGTTATTTCATATGTTGACCAGAGGGGGAGCACTTACACATTTTACACACACTTGTTATTTCATATGTTGACCAGAGGGAGAACACTTCAAATTTTTACACCCACTTGTTATTTCATATGTTGACAAGAGGGGGAGCACTTCAAATTTTTACACCCACTTGTTATTTCATATGTTGACCAGAGGGGGAGCACTTCAAATTTTTACACCCACTTGTTATTTCATATGTTGACCAGAGGGGGAGCACTTACACATTTTTACACCCACTTGTTATTTCATATGTTGACTAGAGGGGGAGCACTTACACATTTTTACACCCACTTGTTATTTCATATGTTGACTATAGGGGGAGCACTTACACATTTTTACACCCACTTGTTATTTCACATGTTGACCAGAGGGGGAGCACTTACACATTTTACACACACTTGTTATTTTATATGTTGACCAGAGGGGGAGCACTTCAAATTTTTACACCCACTTGTTATTTCATATGTTGACCAGAGGGGGAGCACTTCAAATTTTTACACCCACTTGTTATTTCATATGTTGACAAGAGGGGGAGCACTTCAAATTTTTACACCCACTTGTTATTTCATATGTTGACCAGAGGGGGAGCACTTCAAATTTTTACACCCACTTGTTATTTCATATGTTGACCAGAGGGGGAGCACTTACACATTTTTACACCCACTTGTTATTTCATATGTTGACTAGAGGGGGAGCACTCACACATTTTTACCCCCACTTGTTATTTCATATGTTGACTATAGGGGGAGCACTTACACATTTGTACACCCACTTGTTATTTCATATGTTGACCAGAGGGGGAGCACTTCAAATTTTTACACCCACTTGTTATTTCATATGTTGACCAGAGGGGGAACACTTCAAATTTTTACACCCACTTGTTATTTCATATGTTGACCAGAGGGGGAGCACTTCAAATTTTTACACCCACTTGTTATTTCATATGTTGACAAGAGGGGGAGACCCTTCAAATTTTTACACCCACTTGTTATTTCATATGTTGACCAGAGGGGGAGCACTTCAAATTTTTACACCCACTTGTTATTTCATATGTTGACCAGAGGGGGAGCACTTCAAATTTTTACACCCACTTGTTATTTCATATGTTGACAAGAGGGGGAGCACTTCAAATTTTTACACCCACTTGTTATTTCATATGTTGACCAGAGGGGGAGCACTTCAAATTTTTACACCCACTTGTTATTTCATATGTTGACCAGAGGGGGAGCACTTACACATTTTTACACTCACTTGTTATTTCATATGTTGACTAGAGGGGGAGCACTCACACATTTTTACACCCACTTGTTATTTCATATGTTGACTATAGGGGGAGCACTTACACATTTGTACACCCACTTGTTATTTCATATGTTGACCAGAGGGGGAGCACTTCAAATTTTTACACCCACTTGTTATTTCATATGTTGACCAGAGGGGGAACACTTCAAATTTTTACACCCACTTGTTATTTCATATGTTGACCAGAGGGGGAGCACTTCAAATTTTTACACCCACTTGTTATTTCATATGTTGACAAGAGGGGGAGCACTTCAAATTTTTACACCCACTTGTTATTTCATATGTTGACCAGAGGGGGAGCACTTCAAATTTTTACACCCACTTGTTATTTCATATGTTGACCAGAGGGGGAGCACTTGCACATTTTTACACCCACTTGTTATTTCATATGTTGACTAGAGGGGGAGCACTTACACATTTTTACACCCACTTGTTATTTCATATGTTGACTATAGGGGGAGCACTTACACATTATTACACCCACTTGTTATTTCACATGTTGACCAGAGGGGGAGCACTTACACATTTTACACACACTTGTTATTTCATATGTTGACCAGAGGGGGAGCACTTCAAATTTTTACACCCACTTGTTATTTCATATGTTGACCAGAGGGGGAGCACTTCAAATTTTTACACCCACTTGTTATTTCATATGTTGACAAGAGGGGGAGCACTTCAAATTTTTACACCCACTTGTTATTTCATATGTTGACCAGAGGGGGAGCACTTCAAATTTTTACACCCACTTGTTATTTCATATGTTGACCAGAGGGGGAGCACTTACACATTTTTACACCCACTTGTTATTTCATATGTTGACTAGAGGGGGAGCACTCACACATTTTTACACCCACTTGTTATTTCATATGTTGACTATAGGGGGAGCACTTACACATTTGTACACCCACTTGTTATTTCATATGTTGACCAGAGGGGGAGCACTTCAAATTTTTACACCCACTTGTTATTTCATATGTTGACCAGAGGGGGAACACTTCAAATTTTTACACCCACTTGTTATTTCATATGTTGACCAGAGGGGGAGCACTTCAAATTTTTACACCCACTTGTTATTTCATATGTTGACAAGAGGGGGAGCACTTCAAATTTTTACACCCACTTGTTATTTCATATGTTGACCAGAGGGGGAGCACTTCAAATTTTTACACCCACTTGTTATTTCATATGTTGACCAGAGGGGGAGCACTTCAAATTTTTACACCCACTTGTTATTTCATATGTTGACAAGAGGGGGAGCACTTCAAATTTTTACACCCACTTGTTATTTCATATGTTGACCAGAGGGGGAGCAATTCAAATTTTTACACCCACTTGTTATTTCATATGTTGACCAGAGGGGGAGCACTTACACATTTTTACACTCACTTGTTATTTCATATGTTGACTAGAGGGGGAGCACTCACACATTTTTACACCCACTTGTTATTTCATATGTTGACTATAGGGGGAGCACTTACACATTTGTACACCCACTTGTTATTTCATATGTTGACCAGAGGGGGAGCACTTCAAATTTTTACACCCACTTGTTATTTCATATGTTGACCAGAGGGGGAACACTTCAAATTTTTACACCCACTTGTTATTTCATATGTTGACCAGAGGGGGAGCACTTCAAATTTTTACACCCACTTGTTATTTCATATGTTGACAAGAGGGGGAGCACTTCAAATTTTTACACCCACTTGTTATTTCATATGTTGACCAGAGGGGGAGCACTTCAAATTTTTACACCCACTTGTTATTTCATATGTTGACCAGAGGGGGAGCACTTACACATTTTACACACACTTGTTATTTCATATGTTGACCAGAGGGGGAACACTTCACATTTTTACACCCACTTGTTATTTCATATGTTGACAAGAGGGGGAGCACTTCAAATTTTTACACCCACTTGTTATTTCATATGTTGACCAGAGGGGGAGCACTTCAAATTTTTACACCCACTTGTTATTTCATATGTTGACCAGAGGGGGAGCACTTACACATTTTTACACTCACTTGTTATTTCATATGTTGACTAGAGGGGGAGCACTCACACATTTTTACACCCACTTGTTATTTCATATGTTGACTATAGGGGGAGCACTTACACATTTGTACACCCACTTGTTATTTCATATGTTGACCAGAGGGGGAGCACTTCAAATTTTTACACCCACTTGTTATTTCATATGTTGACCAGAGGGGGAACACTTCAAATTTTTACACCCACTTGTTATTTCATATGTTGACCAGAGGGGGAGCACTTCAAATTTTTACACCCACTTGTTATTTCATATGTTGACAAGAGGGGGAGCACTTCAAATTTTTACACCCACTTGTTATTTCATATGTTGACCAGAGGGGGAGCACTTCAAATTTTTACACCCACTTGTTATTTCATATGTTGACCAGAGGGGGAGCACTTGCACATTTTTACACCCACTTGTTATTTCATATGTTGACTAGAGGGGGAGCACTTACACATTTTTACACCCACTTGTTATTTCATATGTTGACTATAGGGGGAGCACTTACACATTATTACACCCACTTGTTATTTCACATGTTGACCAGAGGGGGAGCACTTACACATTTTACACACACTTGTTATTTCATATGTTGACCAGAGGGGGAGCACTTCAAATTTTTACACCCACTTGTTATTTCATATGTTGACCAGAGGGGGAGCACTTCAAATTTTTACACCCACTTGTTATTTCATATGTTGACAAGAGGGGGAGCACTTCAAATTTTTACACCCACTTGTTATTTCATATGTTGACCAGAGGGGGAGCACTTCAAATTTTTACACCCACTTGTTATTTCATATGTTGACCAGAGGGGGAGCACTTACACATTTTTACACCCACTTGTTATTTCATATGTTGACTAGAGGGGGAGCACTCACACATTTTTACACCCACTTGTTATTTCATATGTTGACTATAGGGGGAGCACTTACACATTTGTACACCCACTTGTTATTTCATATGTTGACCAGAGGGGGAGCACTTCAAATTTTTACACCCACTTGTTATTTCATATGTTGACCAGAGGGGGAGCACTTCAAATTTTTACACCCACTTGTTATTTCATATGTTGACAAGAGGGGGAGCACTTCAAATTTTTACACCCACTTGTTATTTCATATGTTGACCAGAGGGGGAGCACTTCAAATTTTTACACCCACTTGTTATTTCATATGTTGACCAGAGGGGGAGCACTTCAAATTTTTACACCCACTTGTTATTTCATATGTTGACAAGAGGGGGAGCACTTCAAATTTTTACACCCACTTGTTATTTCATATGTTGACCAGAGGGGGAGCAATTCAAATTTTTACACCCACTTGTTATTTCATATGTTGACCAGAGGGGGAGCACTTACACATTTTTACACTCACTTGTTATTTCATATGTTGACTAGAGGGGGAGCACTCACACATTTTTACACCCACTTGTTATTTCATATGTTGACTATAGGGGGAGCACTTACACATTTGTACACCCACTTGTTATTTCATATGTTGACCAGAGGGGGAGCACTTCAAATTTTTACACCCACTTGTTATTTCATATGTTGACCAGAGGGGGAACACTTCAAATTTTTACACCCACTTGTTATTTCATATGTTGACCAGAGGGGGAGCACTTCAAATTTTTACACCCACTTGTTATTTCATATGTTGACAAGAGGGGGAGCACTTCAAATTTTTACACCCACTTGTTATTTCATATGTTGACCAGAGGGGGAGCACTTCAAATTTTTACACCCACTTGTTATTTCATATGTTGACCAGAGGGGGAGCACTTACACATTTTACACACACTTGTTATTTCATATGTTGACCAGAGGGGGAACACTTCACATTTTTACACCCACTTGTTATTTCATATGTTGACAAGAGGGGGAGCACTTCAAATTTTTACACCCACTTGTTATTTCATATGTTGACCAGAGGGGGAGCACTTCAAATTTTTACACCCACTTGTTATTTCATATGTTGACCAGAGGGGGAGCACTTACACATTTTTACACCCACTTGTTATTTCATATGTTGACTAGAGGGGGAGCACTTACACATTTTTACACCCACTTGTTATTTCATATGTTGACTATAGGGGGAGCACTTACACATTTTTACACCCACTTGTTATTTCACATGTTGACCAGAGGGGGAGCACTTACACATTTTACACACACTTGTTATTTCATATGTTGACCAGAGGGGGAGCACTTCAAATTTTTACACCCACTTGTTATTTCATATGTTGACCAGAGGGGGAGCACTTCAAATTTTTACACCCACTTGTTATTTCATATGTTGACAAGAGGGGGAGCACTTCAAATTTTTACACCCACTTGTTATTTCATATGTTGACCAGAGGGGGAGCACTTCAAATTTGTACACCCACTTGTTATTTCATATGTTGACCAGAGGGGGAGCACTTACACATTTTTACACTCACTTGTTATTTCATATGTTGACTAGAGGGGGAGCACTCACACATTTTTACACCCACTTGTTATTTCATATGTTGACTATAGGGGGAGCACTTACACATTTGTACACCCACTTGTTATTTCATATGTTGACCAGAGGGGGAGCACTTCAAATTTTTACACCCACTTGTTATTTCATATGTTGACCAGAGGGGGAACACTTCAAATTTTTACACCCACTTGTTATTTCATATGTTGACCAGAGGGGGAGCACTTCAAATTTTTACACCCACTTGTTATTTCATATGTTGACAAGAGGGGGAGCACTTCAAATTTTTACACCCACTTGTTATTTCATATGTTGACCAGAGGGGGAGCACTTCAAATTTTTACACCCACTTGTTATTTCATATGTTGACCAGAGGGGGAGCACTTACAAATTTTTACACCCACTTGTTATTTCATATGTTGACTAGAGGGGGAGCACTCACACATTTTTACACCCACTTGTTATTTCATATGTTGACCAGAGGGGGAGCACTTCAAAGTTTTACACCCACTTGTTATTTCATATGTTGACCAGCGGGGGAACACTTCAATTTTTTTACACACACTTGTTATTTCATATGTTGACCCGAGGGGGAGCACTTCAAATTTTTACACCCACTTGTTATTTCATATGTTGACCAGAGGGGGAACACTTCAAATTTTTACACCCACTTGTTATTTCATATGTTGACCAGAGGGGGAGCACTTCAAATTTTTACACCCACTTGTTATTTCATATGTTGACAAGAGGGGGAGCACTTCAAATTTTTACACCCACTTGTTATTTCATATGTTGACCAGAGGGGGAGCACTTCAAATTTTTACACCCACTTGTTTTTTCATATGTTGACCAGAGGGGGAGCACTTACACATTTTTACACCCACTTGTTATTTCATATGTTGACTAGAGGGGGAGCACTTACACATTTTTACACCCACTTGTTATTTCATATGTTGACTATAGGGGGAGCACTTACACATTTTTACACCCACTTGTTATTTCATATGTTGACCAGAGGGGGAGCACTTACACATTTTACACACACTTGTTATTTCATATGTTGACCAGAGGGGGAGCACTTCAAATTTTTACACCCACTTGTTATTTCATATGTTGACCAGAGGGGGAGCACTTCAAATTTTTACACCCACTTGTTATTTCATATGTTGACCAGAGGGGGAGCACTTCAAATTTTTACACCCACTTGTTATTTCATATGTTGACCAGAGGGGGAGCACTTACACATTTTTACACCCACTTGTTATTTCATATGTTGACTAGAGGGGGAGCACTCACACATTTTTACACCCACTTGTTATTTCATATGTTGACTATAGGGGGAGCACTTACACATTTGTACACCCACTTGTTATTTCATATGTTGACCAGAGGGGGAGCACTTCAAATTTTTACACCCACTTGTTATTTCATATGTTGACCAGAGGGGGAACACTTCAAATTTTTACACCCACTTGTTATTTCATATGTTGACCAGAGGGGGAGCACTTACACATTTTTACACCCACTTGTTATTTCATATGTTGACTAGAGGGGGAGCACTCACACATTTTTACACCCACTTGTTATTTCATATGTTGACCAGAGGGGGAGCACTTCAAAGTTTTACACCCACTTGTTATTTCATATGTTGACCAGCGGGGGAACACTTCAATTTTTTTACAAACACTTGTTATTTCATATGTTGACCTGAGGGGGAGCACTTCAAATTTTTACACCCACTTGTTATTTCATATGTTGACCAGAGGGGGAACACTTCAAATTTTTACACCCACTTGTTATTTCATATGATGACCAGAGGGGGAGCACTTCAAATTTTTACACCCACTTGTTATTTCATTTGTTGACAAGAGGGGGAGCACATCAAATTTTTACACCCACTTGTTATTTCATATGTTGACCAGAGGGGGAGCACTTCAAATTTTTACACCCACTTGTTATTTCATATGTTGACCAGAGGGGGAGCACTTCAAATTTTTACACCCACTTGTTATTTCATATGTTGACCAGAGGGGGAGCACTTACACATTTTTACACCCACTTGTTATTTCATATGTTGACTAGAGGGGGAGCACTCACACATTTTTACACCCACTTGTTATTTCATATGTTGACTATAGGGGGAGCACTTACACATTTGTACACCCACTTGTTATTTCATATGTTGACCAGAGGGGGAGCACTTCAAATTTTTACACCCACTTGTTATTTCATATGTTGACCAGAGGGGGAACACTTCAAATTTTTACACCCACTTGTTATTTCATATGTTGACCAGAGGGGGAGCACTTACACATTTTTACACCCACTTGTTATTTCATATGTTGACTAGAGGGGGAGCACTCACACATTTTTACACCCACTTGTTATTTCATATGTTGACCAGAGGGGGAGCACTTCAAAGTTTTACACCCACTTGTTATTTCATATGTTGACCAGCGGGGGAACACTTCAATTTTTTTACACACACTTGTTATTTCATATGTTGACCTGAGGGGGAGCACTTCAAATTTTTACACCCACTTGTTATTTCATATGTTGACCAGAGGGGGAACACTTCAAATTTTTACACCCACTTGTTATTTCATATGATGACCAGAGGGGGAGCACTTCAAATTTTTACACCCACTTGTTATTTCATTTGTTGACAAGAGGGGGAGCACATCAAATTTTTACACCCACTTGTTATTTCATATGTTGACCAGAGGGGGAGCACTTCAAATTTTTACACCCACTTGTTATTTCATATGTTGACCAGAGGGGGAGCACTTACACATTTTTACACCCACTTGTTATTTCATATGTTGACTAGAGGGGGAGCACTTACACATTTTTACACCCACTTGTTATTTCATGTGTTGACTATAGGGGGAGCACTTACACATTTTTACACCCACTTGTTAGTTCATATGTTGACCAGAGGGGGAGCACTTACACATTTTACACACACTTGTTATTTCATATGTTGACCAGAGGGGGAACACTTCAAATTTTTACACACACTTGTTATTTCATATGTTGACCAGAGGGGGAGCACTTCAAATTTTTACACCCACTTGTTATTTCATATGTTGACAAGAGGGGGAGCACTTCAAATTTTTACACCCACTTGTTATTTCATATGTTGACCAGAGGGGGAGCACTTCAAATTTTTACACCCACTTGTTATTTCATATGTTGACCAGAGGGGGAGCACTTCAAATTTTTACACCCACTTGTTATTTCATATGTTGACAAGAGGGGGAGCACTTCAAATTTTTACACCCACTTGTTATTTCATATGTTGACCAGAGGGGGAGCAATTCAAATTTTTACACCCACTTGTTATTTCATATGTTGACCAGAGGGGGAGCACTTACACATTTTTACACTCACTTGTTATTTCATATGTTGACTAGAGGGGGAGCACTCACACATTTTTACACCCACTTGTTATTTCATATGTTGACTATAGGGGGAGCACTTACACATTTGTACACCCACTTGTTATTTCATATGTTGACCAGAGGGGGAGCACTTCAAATTTTTACACCCACTTGTTATTTCATATGTTGACCAGAGGGGGAACACTTCAAATTTTTACACCCACTTGTTATTTCATATGTTGACCAGAGGGGGAGCACTTCAAATTTTTACACCCACTTGTTATTTCATATGTTGACAAGAGGGGGAGCACTTCAAATTTTTACACCCACTTGTTATTTCATATGTTGACCAGAGGGGGAGCACTTCAAATTTTTACACCCACTTGTTATTTCATATGTTGACCAGAGGGGGAGCACTTACACATTTTACACACACTTGTTATTTCATATGTTGACCAGAGGGGGAACACTTCACATTTTTACACCCACTTGTTATTTCATATGTTGACAAGAGGGGGAGCACTTCAAATTTTTACACCCACTTGTTATTTCATATGTTGACCAGAGGGGGAGCACTTCAAATTTTTACACCCACTTGTTATTTCATATGTTGACCAGAGGGGGAGCACTTACACATTTTTACACCCACTTGTTATTTCATATGTTGACTAGAGGGGGAGCACTTACACATTTTTACACCCACTTGTTATTTCATATGTTGACTATAGGGGGAGCACTTACACATTTTTACACCCACTTGTTATTTCACATGTTGACCAGAGGGGGAGCACTTACACATTTTACACACACTTGTTATTTCATATGTTGACCAGAGGGGGAGCACTTCAAATTTTTACACCCACTTGTTATTTCATATGTTGACCAGAGGGGGAGCACTTCAAATTTTTACACCCACTTGTTATTTCATATGTTGACAAGAGGGGGAGCACTTCAAATTTTTACACCCACTTGTTATTTCATATGTTGACCAGAGGGGGAGCACTTCAAATTTGTACACCCACTTGTTATTTCATATGTTGACCAGAGGGGGAGCACTTACACATTTTTACACTCACTTGTTATTTCATATGTTGACTAGAGGGGGAGCACTCACACATTTTTACACCCACTTGTTATTTCATATGTTGACTATAGGGGGAGCACTTACACATTTGTACACCCACTTGTTATTTCATATGTTGACCAGAGGGGGAGCACTTCAAATTTTTACACCCACTTGTTATTTCATATGTTGACCAGAGGGGGAACACTTCAAATTTTTACACCCACTTGTTATTTCATATGTTGACCAGAGGGGGAGCACTTCAAATTTTTACACCCACTTGTTATTTCATATGTTGACAAGAGGGGGAGCACTTCAAATTTTTACACCCACTTGTTATTTCATATGTTGACCAGAGGGGGAGCACTTCAAATTTTTACACCCACTTGTTATTTCATATGTTGACCAGAGGGGGAGCACTTACAAATTTTTACACCCACTTGTTATTTCATATGTTGACTAGAGGGGGAGCACTCACACATTTTTACACCCACTTGTTATTTCATATGTTGACCAGAGGGGGAGCACTTCAAAGTTTTACACCCACTTGTTATTTCATATGTTGACCAGCGGGGGAACACTTCAATTTTTTTACACACACTTGTTATTTCATATGTTGACCCGAGGGGGAGCACTTCAAATTTTTACACCCACTTGTTATTTCATATGTTGACCAGAGGGGGAACACTTCAAATTTTTACACCCACTTGTTATTTCATATGTTGACCAGAGGGGGAGCACTTCAAATTTTTACACCCACTTGTTATTTCATATGTTGACAAGAGGGGGAGCACTTCAAATTTTTACACCCACTTGTTATTTCATATGTTGACCAGAGGGGGAGCACTTCAAATTTTTACACCCACTTGTTTTTTCATATGTTGACCAGAGGGGGAGCACTTACACATTTTTACACCCACTTGTTATTTCATATGTTGACTAGAGGGGGAGCACTTACACATTTTTACACCCACTTGTTATTTCATATGTTGACTATAGGGGGAGCACTTACACATTTTTACACCCACTTGTTATTTCATATGTTGACCAGAGGGGGAGCACTTACACATTTTACACACACTTGTTATTTCATATGTTGACCAGAGGGGGAGCACTTCAAATTTTTACACCCACTTGTTATTTCATATGTTGACCAGAGGGGGAGCACTTCAAATTTTTACACCCACTTGTTATTTCATATGTTGACCAGAGGGGGAGCACTTCAAATTTTTACACCCACTTGTTATTTCATATGTTGACCAGAGGGGGAGCACTTACACATTTTTACACCCACTTGTTATTTCATATGTTGACTAGAGGGGGAGCACTCACACATTTTTACACCCACTTGTTATTTCATATGTTGACTATAGGGGGAGCACTTACACATTTGTACACCCACTTGTTATTTCATATGTTGACCAGAGGGGGAGCACTTCAAATTTTTACACCCACTTGTTATTTCATATGTTGACCAGAGGGGGAACACTTCAAATTTTTACACCCACTTGTTATTTCATATGTTGACCAGAGGGGGAGCACTTACACATTTTTACACCCACTTGTTATTTCATATGTTGACTAGAGGGGGAGCACTCACACATTTTTACACCCACTTGTTATTTCATATGTTGACCAGAGGGGGAGCACTTCAAAGTTTTACACCCACTTGTTATTTCATATGTTGACCAGCGGGGGAACACTTCAATTTTTTTACACACACTTGTTATTTCATATGTTGACCTGAGGGGGAGCACTTCAAATTTTTACACCCACTTGTTATTTCATATGTTGACCAGAGGGGGAACACTTCAAATTTTTACACCCACTTGTTATTTCATATGATGACCAGAGGGGGAGCACTTCAAATTTTTACACCCACTTGTTATTTCATTTGTTGACAAGAGGGGGAGCACATCAAATTTTTACACCCACTTGTTATTTCATATGTTGACCAGAGGGGGAGCACTTCAAATTTTTACACCCACTTGTTATTTCATATGTTGACCAGAGGGGGAGCACTTCAAATTTTTACACCCACTTGTTATTTCATATGTTGACCAGAGGGGGAGCACTTACACATTTTTACACCCACTTGTTATTTCATATGTTGACTAGAGGGGGAGCACTCACACATTTTTACACCCACTTGTTATTTCATATGTTGACTATAGGGGGAGCACTTACACATTTGTACACCCACTTGTTATTTCATATGTTGACCAGAGGGGGAGCACTTCAAATTTTTACACCCACTTGTTATTTCATATGTTGACCAGAGGGGGAACACTTCAAATTTTTACACCCACTTGTTATTTCATATGTTGACCAGAGGGGGAGCACTTACACATTTTTACACCCACTTGTTATTTCATATGTTGACTAGAGGGGGAGCACTCACACATTTTTACACCCACTTGTTATTTCATATGTTGACCAGAGGGGGAGCACTTCAAAGTTTTACACCCACTTGTTATTTCATATGTTGACCAGCGGGGGAACACTTCAATTTTTTTACACACACTTGTTATTTCATATGTTGACCTGAGGGGGAGCACTTCAAATTTTTACACCCACTTGTTATTTCATATGTTGACCAGAGGGGGAACACTTCAAATTTTTACACCCACTTGTTATTTCATATGATGACCAGAGGGGGAGCACTTCAAATTTTTACACCCACTTGTTATTTCATTTGTTGACAAGAGGGGGAGCACATCAAATTTTTACACCCACTTGTTATTTCATATGTTGACCAGAGGGGGAGCACTTCAAATTTTTACACCCACTTGTTATTTCATATGTTGACCAGAGGGGGAGCACTTACACATTTTTACACCCACTTGTTATTTCATATGTTGACTAGAGGGGGAGCACTTACACATTTTTACACCCACTTGTTATTTCATGTGTTGACTATAGGGGGAGCACTTACACATTTTTACACCCACTTGTTAGTTCATATGTTGACCAGAGGGGGAGCACTTACACATTTTACACACACTTGTTATTTCATATGTTGACCAGAGGGGGAACACTTCAAATTTTTACACACACTTGTTATTTCATATGTTGACCAGAGGGGTGCACTTACAAATTTTTACACCCACTTGTTATTTCATATGTTGACCAGAGGGGGAGCACTTACACATTTTACACAAACTTGTTATTTCATATGTTGACCAGAGGGGGAACACTTCAAATTTTTACACCCACTTGTTATTTCATATGTTGAGCAGGGGGGTGCACTTCAAATTTTTATACCCACTTGTTATTTCATATGTTGACCAGAGGGGGAGCACTTCAAATTTTTACACACACTTGTTATTTCATATGTTGACCAGAGGGGGAGCACTTTTAAAAGCGACACACAGTCCATTTGAAAAATCCCTGCTTTTTGGGAGCACCCTCATTTTGACAGATGTCACCACCAAGGGTGCAAATGAGATCTCTATTTTTTGTTGTTTGTTTTTTAATGTGCTTAAGGTCGATGCCAAAGAAGTCAGGGACCACAGATGGCCCCTGTGCCGCACTTTGGGCAACCCAGCTGTAGAAGCTAACTGTTAATGGCCACTATAGTCTTAGTACTGCAGTGTACTTGTTCATCCTATGGTCACATATGGGACACGGGTTATCTTACGTCAGCAACCGGAAGTCGTAAAATCAGCCGTTTACCTGGCGGGTTTTTTCATGGCTGAATAGGGAAGTCCTTCTTTAGCTTGTTTGATCATACCTTTGCACCTGTCAATGTTTACTTAAACATTAAATCAACAAAAAAATCCTGACTTTGGGGCAATGTTCACAGACTCTAGTATTTGGCTCTCTATCATATGGAAGCTAATTTTCCTTCTTGGTGTCTCAAGAAGGGTAGAAATACAAGAACACACACACACACACACGCACACACACACACACACACACACACACACACACACACACACACACACACACACACACACACACACACACACACACACACACACACACACACACACACACATTCTTCTGATCGACATGACGACAGTGATCAGATAGCACCCTCTAGTGGCAAACATAGATATATTCTACAAACCCCATAAGCAGTGAATGGTACATGAAAAGAGAATACAACAATTTGGAAATCCTTTTCAACATATATTCAATCGAATAGACTGCAAAGACAAGATATTTCACGTTCACACTGAGAAACTTTGTTATTTTTGCCAAATATTAGCTCATTTGGAATTTGACGCCTGCAACATGTTTTAAAAAAAAGCTGGCACAAGTGGCAAAAAAGACAGAGAAAGTTGAGGAATGCTCGTCAAACACTTTTTTGGAACATCCCACAGGTGACGAGGCTAATTGGGAACAGGTGGGTGCCATGATTGGGTGTAAAAGCAGCTTCCATGAAATGCTCAGTCGTTCACAAACAAGGACGGGGCGAGGGTCACCACTTTGTCAACAAATGCCTGAGCAAATTGTTTAAGGACAACATTTCTCAACCAGCTATTGCAAGGAATTTAGGGATTTCACCATCTACGCTCCGTAATATCATCAAAAGGTTCAGAGAATGTGGAGAAATCACTGCAGGTAGGCCATGATATTACACACTTTGGATCCCTCAGGCGCTACTGCATCAAAAAGCCACATCAGTGTGTAAAGGATATCACCACATGGGCTCAGGAACACTTCAGAAAACCACCGTCAGTAACTACAGTTGGTCGCTACATCTGTAAGTGCAAGTTAAAACTTTATCAACAACACCCGGAAACGCCGTCGGCTTCGCTGGGCCCGAGCTCATCTAAGATGGACTGATGCAAAGTGGAAAAGTGTTCTGTGGTCTGAAAAGTCCACATTTCCAATAGTACCGTGAGTGTGTAGGAATGTTTTCTTAATGTT
This sequence comes from Entelurus aequoreus, assembly GCF_033978785.1. Taxonomy (NCBI): domain Eukaryota; kingdom Metazoa; phylum Chordata; class Actinopteri; order Syngnathiformes; family Syngnathidae; genus Entelurus; species Entelurus aequoreus. The sequence continues at coordinate 6,955,644 of NC_084735.1, forward strand.
CTTCTGTGTTTAGTGCTTGTTCCTATCCTGCGCTCTTATTTTGTTGGCACTTCCTGTTGTGTTGTTTTTTTTTTTTTTCATAACTGCTTTACACGTGCCTTGAAGCACTTTTCCCCTCACCTGTTTTGTGTTTGTGATCAAGACGGTTTACGTTGAGTGTGAGCCAGCATTCTTTGTCAGGACTTTGTTTGTTTGTTAGTTGAGACTGGCCGAGTACTCTTGGTGACGCAGGACCTCTGATTCATGCTCTGGATTCTTCTCCTCAGTTCCAGTTCCTGCCTGGTAGTCTTCCTGCCGGCTCAGAAAGACACGCTCTTCTTGTTGATCATATTTTATCTGTTGCAGTATTTTTCGCGGTGCAATCTTTTGTTCTTTTTATGCACCGTAGCTTTTTGGTATCCACTTAAGTGTCGGTCATTATCCCTGTCTTAACTTATGAATACCACTTTTTACTTCACGCTCCAACCGCGTTTATCTGCACACTTAAAATTACCACAACCTACGGAGTCTCCTATGACGCACCGGCCATCACCGCATGACAGAATGCACTGTTGTATTGTATGTTCAGTATGTGGGAGACTATGTGTGCGTGTGTGTGTGTGTGTGTGTATGTATGTGTGTATATATATATATATATTTCTGGGGGTGTGCTCTGGGCGGTTGCTGGTTGTTCCATCTCCATCGTATTGGGTCACTGCAGGTGGGGTGGGTGGTTCCCGTGGCCCTGTGCTCTGCGGTCATGCAGCTGCCGACTTGGGTGGGGTGGCCTGGGGTGGTCCTCGCCGTGCTCTCCTGGGGTTGGGGGTTGGGCTCGTGGGGGCCCGGTTGCTGGTGGGGCGGGGGCGGTCTTCCCGTCCGGTTGCGGGGAGTCTCTCGGCCCCTCAGGCAGGGCGTCCCGCCTTTCTGCACGTGTGGGGGGTGGTCTCTCGCTGGCTTGAGGGCTGGCTGTCCCCTGCTTTTCTCGTGCCTTGTCCTCTGCCGGGCTTGTCTGACTACGGCCTGCTGCTGGCTCTTCCGGGCGGCACGGTGGCCGAACAGGCTGCGTGGGGGCGGTGGTCCCTTGTTCCCTGGGCGCCACACCTGCTGTTTGTGGGTTGGGTTCTCTGGGTGGCTGGGGCCGTACTCTGGCTTCTGCACATACTGGGAGTCAAATATATTGTACATACAAATACACGTATATTCACATACACGCCGTTATTCATACATACATACATAAGTACCTACGCTCCCACATACACACACAAATACAGTACATCAGAATCAGAATCAGAATCAGAATCAGCTTTATTGTCATTACGCAGGGTAACGAGATTGAGGCCATTCCATACAGTGCGATAAAACAAGTGTACACTCTATACAGAGGGTGAAATGAATATGTACATGAATATCTACATGAAACAGGGTGGTTGGTGGAATGGGTTATTGCACCGAAGAGAAGGCAGTTATGAGGGTCAATGGGGAAGTCTGTTCAGGGTGGTTATGGCCCTGGGGAAGAAGCTATTTTTTAGCCTGTTCGTCTTGGTTTTAATGCACCTGTAGCGCTTCCCAGAGGGCAGCAGGTGGAACAGGTCAGAGCCAGGGTGGGTGCTGTCCTTGATGATGGCACTGGCTCTGTTGAGGCAGCGGGAGGTGTAGATGTACATCAGAGAGGGGAGAGGGCGGCCGATGATCTTTTGAGCTGTCTTGACCACTCTTTGCAGCCTCTCCCTGTCTGCTGCAGTGCGGCTGCCGTACCATACTGTAATACAGTAGGTCAGCAGGCTCTCGATGGACGAGCGGTAGAAGGTCAGCAGCAGGTCAGGCTTCAGGTTGTACTTCCCGAGGACTCTCAGGAAGTGTAGCCGCTGCTGAGCCTTCTTGATGATTGCTGTGGTGTTGACTGTCCAGGAAAAGTCGTTAGAGATGTGGACTCCAAGGTACCTGAAGGTGTGGACCCCCTCCACATGCTCGCCGTTGATGTAGAGGGGGGCAGGGTCGGTGCTGCTCCTCCTGAAGTCGACGATGATCTCTCTGGTCTTGCTGGTGTTGAGAGCGAGGTTGTTCTCCGAAGACCAGGCCGTCAGCTTCAGGACCTCCTCCCTGTAGGCAGCCTCGTCACCCCTGGAGATGAGCCCGACCACTGTGGTATCGTCAGCAAACTTGACGATAAGGTTGTCACTGTGGGCTGGACTGCAGTCATGGGTGTAGAGGCAGTAGAGGAGGGGGCTCAGCACACAGCCCTGCGGGGAGCCGATGCTCAGCGTGCGGGTGGATGAGAGGTGGGGGCCAAGTCTCACATTCTGGGGTCGGTCCGTTAGGAAGTCCTTTATCCAGGCGTTTGTGAGAGGGGGGAGGCCAAGAGTGTCCAGTTTATTGCAGAGTCTGTCCGGGATTATTGTATTGAAGGCAGAACTATAATCCACAGAGAGCATCCGGACGTAGCTCTGCTGCTGCTCCAGGTGGTTCAGAGCAGAGTGGAGAGCAACAGCGATGGCGTCCTCTGTGGATCTGTTCGCCCGGTATGCGAACTGGTGGGGGTCAAAGTCTGGAGGGATATGGTCCTTGATGTGCTGGAGAACCAGTCTCTCGAAGCACTTCATATACATACCTACACACTCAAAGTTCGTACTTCCACACGCACACTCACTGTACAAACATACATATACACATACTGTACATATACAAGTACATATACATACATACACTCATGCACATAATCACGTTTCATCAAACATATATTAACGTTGTTGCCCTAGGGTAAACTGGGTAACACATGGCACACTGACAAAGCTTAACCTATTGTTACTATAACAATCTACAAGGTAATAAGGCTAGCTTCTCTTTCTTCCCCTCCATTTATCTGCATTCTTTCGTATCTCTAGTTATCATTACGTATATGTATCGTTGCATTTGAACAACTGTATTGTTGATAATAAAGGTAAATTATTGGTATTATTCATTATCAATAGTGACATTTCTATTGGTATTTGTATTGCTCCATTTGTACTTCACGCTCCAACCTCGTTCATCTGCATACTTCAAATTACCACAACCTCCGGCGTCTCCCATGATGTATGTGGGAGATTGTGTGCGTGTGTATGTGGATAAGTACCAATGTGTGCATCAGTGACGTGCCATCATGGAAAGAAAAAAAATGTAAAAAGAAAAAAAATAATTAAATTGTTATATGTATCCAGTTATTATACTATAAAGTTATTTTCCATTTAACTTCACCAGTTTTATATTATTTTTAGTCAAAAAAGCTGAATTTTCACATTTGCCGTTCAAATACTGAGAAGAGACTTGCGGTGAGTCACCAGCCAGTTGAGCCTCACAATGGATTGCGCAATGACTCGGCTAACTGCTGGCCTGCTGTGCAGTGAGAGCGTATTGCTATATGAATTATATTATACATTTCCATAGTTTAGTTAGCTGAGGTATATAATGTACAGTGTATTTTGTCAACAACTGTATGTGTGTAACGTATTTCTTGTGCTTAGCAATCATAAAACGGCCGCGAAGACGCACTGGCTGAGGCTCGCAGTAATCCCGCCTCATGGTGGTGGAGGGCGCTAGTGATCCCAGTGATCATTTTTGCAACTACTCGGCTGCAGAAGAAGTGACAACAAGCAGAAACAGTTAGTGATCGTTTATTTTTTCCTCTCGCCTGGACTTTTAACATGGAGGATTACATATCTAAAATAAAACAGTTTTCTAAACTGGACTTTCAATCGAAGCAGGAGGTAATAATTAAAGGAAGATCTCCATCGAGACAGAGAGACTTTTAAAACTGAAGAAAGATAAGGAAGACTTCTATAAACAAGTTATCGATGCTTTTGTTCAGAAGGAGCGGCGCATGGACTTCATTTATAAGTAAAGGTAAGACCATAATAAAGTTTTTTTTTATTAAATGTGCTTTTTTGTGTGCTACAGTTTGTATGTGTAAAGTTAAAGTTAAGTTAAAGTACCAATGATTGTCACACACACACTAGGTGTGGTGAAATGTGTCCTCTGCATTTGACCCATCTCCTTGATCACCCCCTGGGAGGTGAGGGGAGCAGTGGGCAGCAGCGGCGCCGCACCCGGGAATCATTTTTGGTGATTTAACCCCCAATTCCAACCCTTGATGCTGAGTGCCAAGCAGGGAAGAATGCTGGTATGAGCTTTTAAACATAACCAGATAACTGCTGCCAATGAAATGGTGAATAAGATACTCTTTAGGGTTCATATGTTTGCAAATCTGTCTGTGATGAAGTCAGTGCCTCACCAGCCATGAACCTCACCGCACGTCACTGGTGTGCATGTATGCGTGTTTATACGTGGAATATATTCGTCTCCTAGTATGTGCGGGACCAAAATTACGGCCTCAGCCATCCAGAGAGATCAACCCAAAGTAGCAGATGCGTTGACCAGGGAAAAAGGGACCCCATGCAGGCAGGCCGGACAGGGACAAGACCTACAGAACTGGGCCCACCTTGGCCAGTGGCAGGGCATAGACAGACGCACCTGGCAGAGGACAAGGCACAGGAGAAGCACGAGACAACCAGCTCCCAAGTCAGCCAGAGACCATACCCCGCGCGGGCAGAAAGACGGTACACCTCGTCCCGAAGGACGGACGAGAAGACCACCCGGCCCCACAAGCAACCGGGACCCAGGCCGCCCGCTCAAGTCGGCCGCAGCAGGACCGCCCAGCAAGTGGCTGCGGGAACCGCTCGCCTCACCTGCAGGGACCTCGACGATGGGGATGGGACATCCAGCAACTGCCCCGGGAGAGCCTCCCCCGGAGGAAAGAAAGGTGAGTCAGAGGACTGGGGGAGCCAAACAGGATGTGGAACTAAAAAGCACTGGGAAGGAAATAAGGAAACCCAATATGCAGTCAGACCTGTCATGACTGATGTTCTCACCTCATTCATTCCTTCGTCATTTCAAAAGAGAGTCAGAGAAACTCTGCACGACCTGTTTGAAAATATGTTGTGGACATTGTCTTCACCGTGTGGTGCGACTTAAAGTTGCAAAGTAAAAGAACAGTCAAATAAAATTCAAAGATGCACAAAATGAAAATGGTTCAGAGTTGTCTTTCTCGCTAAAAGGCTGCGGTGATTCACAAGGTGGAGGTCAAGGATCCTGCCTTGTCGCACACCTCCATGGAAGGACAGCAGCTTCACCACCTTGTTACGCAGACCACACCCATCATGAGAGTCCATAGTGACCAATGTCATCGCTGTCTCACCTTTCCAGCATCCGTCTTTACCTGCACGGTCACTCTGCCCCAGCTGGGCGGAAGCTAGCCACAGTTAGCTTCCTAGCTTCTGGCAATAAACACAAATAAGTGACTTGTTTACACGAGTCTGCTGTACATACATACTGTACATACATACTGTACATACATACATACATACTGTACATGCATACTTACATACATACATACTGTACATACATACAAACGTATTTTTGTATGTATGTATGTATGTGTGTATGTATGTATGTATGTATATATATATATATATATATATATATCATTAAAGTTTGTCTAATGTCTAATATATATATATATATATATATATATATATATATATATATATATATATATATATATATATATATATATATATACATATATATATATATATATATATATATATATATATATACATATATATATATATATATATATATATATATATATATATATATATATATATATATATATATATATATATATATATATATATATATATATATATATATATATATATATATATATTAGGGATGTCCGATAATGGCTTTTTGCCGATATCCGATATTCCGATATTGTCCAACTCTTTAATTACAGATACCGATATCAACCGATACCGATATCAACCGATACCGATATCAACCGATACCGATATCAACCGATATATACAGTCGTGGAATTAACACATTATTATGTCTAATTTGGACAACCAGGTATGGTGAAGATAAGGTACTTTTGAAAAAAATATATAAAATAAAATAAGATAAATAAATTTAAAACATTTTCTTGAATAAAAAAGAAAGTAAAACAATATAAAAACAGTTACATAGAAACTAGTAATTAATGAAAATGAGTAACATTAACTGTTAAAGGTTAGTACTATTAGTGGAGCAGCAGCACGCACAATCATGTGTGCTTACGGACTGTATCCCTTGCAGACTGTACTGATATATATTGATATATAATGTAGGAACCAGAATATTAATAACAGAAAGAAACAACCCTTTTGTGTGAATGCGGAGGGAGGTTTTTTGGGTTGGTGCATTAATTGTAAGTGTATCTTGTGTTTTTTATGTTGATTTAATTAAAAAAACCCAAAACAAAACAAAAAAAACGATACCGATACCGATAATAAAAAAAACGATACCGATAATTTCCGATATTACATTTTAACGCATTTATCGGCCTGCCGATATTATCGGACATCCCTAATATATATATATATATGTATATATATATATATATATATATATATATATATATATATATATATATATATATATATATATATATATATATATATATATATATATATATATATACGTATATATATATATATATATATATATATATATATATATATATATATATATATATATATATATATATATATATATATATATATATATATATATATATATATGTATATATAATATGTTGATTCTATTTTCTTTATTTAGTTTATTGGTCAAAACATCCGGCCTACAGGTAGAACACAGTGTCCTGCCCACCGTGCACAGGTGAGATACCTGCACACAGGTGTAATTATTCATTGCACAAATTAGCTAAGAATAGCTCGTCACACGTCAGTCGCTGCTCCTAATCATCTTGGGCTCGTCAGAAAAAGTCCCCTATGTCTCAATGGGTGAGTCGATAGGTTTAGACGAAACTTTTGGTAAGTGTCAAGTAATTGGACAAGGAACAAGTGATTCGATTTTGGGGCCGAGCCAAATCACCGTTTGAATTCATCATTTGTTTCGTGAACGTCACATTCTGTGCAATGATTTGAACCTGTTTTGTCATATATAGTTATACCCTTTTTAATATACATGATAGTTGTGTACATTTAGTTAACATTATATACATCAACATCATACAGTTGATGTAGATGCTCATATATATACAGGGCCGGCCCGTGGCATAGGCCGTATAGGCAGATGCTAAGGGCGCCGTCCATCAGGGGGCGCCACGCCAGTGCCACAAATGTTGGAGGAAAAAAAAAAAAAAAAAAAAAAAAAAAAAAGTTGGTACTATTATTTCTAAATACATAAAATAATCCCACGTTAATTAAAATGCAAAGTAAAGCCTATTTAATAGAAATATTATTTGTTACAACATTCCGCCTCCCCTCCCCCCGCACGGTGCGCCCCCTCCCTTCCCGTATCATGACTCTTTTTGGACGTCACCACATCAAAAAATCAACACAAGATGTCAAAACGGCCAAAACTGTCAGGTGCCCAGGGAAGAAAAAAGAGAAAAGAAGAGGAGGAGAAACGAGAAAAAGACAGAGGTAGCAGGTAGGTAACGTTAGCCTACATGAAATTATTTGTCTGTTACAGAATGTGATAGTAACCTGGCTTTTTAGCATTAAGATAATGCTACATGATTCGGCAATTGCTAATCAATAAATAGCTAGTTCTGTTTTAACGTCGGGTTAATATTGTGGAGGGGGCTAAATTGTTATGGAAAATAATAATGTAACGTTAGGTAATTACAGTACTCCCTGGTGTACAGTCATTTGTAAGTCATTCTAGTTAATGCAATATTAAAAAGCACAAATAGAGAACTCTGTAGGATCCCCTTTTTTTGGTAATATAGTGGTATAGTTGGTACAAAATGCGGCTGCTAGACTTTTGACAAAAACAAGAAAGTTTGATCATATTACGCCTATACTGGCTCACTTGCACTGGCTTCCTGTGCACTTAAGATGCGACTTTAAGGTTTTACTACTTACGTATAAAATACTACACGGTTTAGCTCCAGCCTATCTTGCCGATTGTATTGTACCATATGTCCCGACAAGAAATCTGCGTTCAAAGAACTCCGGCTTATTAGTGATTCCCAGAGCCCAAAAAAAAGTCTGCGGGCTATAGAGCGTTTTCTATTCGGGCTCCAGCACTCTGGAATGCCCTCCCGGTAACAGTTAGAGATGCTACCTCAGTAGAAGCATTTAAGGCCCATCTTAAAACTAATTTGTATAATCTAGCCTTTAAATAGACCCCCCCTTTTTAGACCAGTTGATCTACAGTTTCTTTTCTTCTCTCCTCTTCTCCCCTGTCCCTTGCGAGGGGGAGTTGCATAGGTCCGGTGGCCATGGATGAAGTGCTGGCTGTCCAGAGTCGGGACCCCGGGTGGACCACTAGCCCGTGCATCGGTTGGGGACATCTCTACGCTGCTGACCCGTCTCCGCTCGGGACGGTTTCCTGCTGGCCCCACTATGGACTGGACTCTCGCTGATGTGTTGGATCCACTGCGGACTGGACTTTCACAATATTATGTCAGACCCACTCGACATCCATTGCTTCCGGTCTCCCCTAGAGGGGGGGGGTTACCCACATATGCGGTCCTCTCCAAGGTTTCTCATAGTCATTCACCGACGTCCCACTGGGGTGAGTTTAACTTGTTGACGCGTTTTATTTTGTGTTTATGTATGTAAAAAATATTGTATTTCATATATTCATTTTTTATTTTTTGTATTCATTTATTTATCCATAGTTTTTTAAAATTTTGTTAACAATTCTGATTGTTAATTTTCTTTCTTTAAGTAAAAAAAAAGGTCAATGACAAAGCTATTTGGTTTCTTGTGAGTATATGCACTTCACTGCCGATGTGTGTATATATATATATATATATATATGGACTTTGTTGGTGGCTTTCCTGTTTTGTACCTTTCCCTATCTAGTTGTATTGTTGTAGTTCTTGCTTTGTTCCTACAGGGTTTGCTGCAGCCTCAATGAAGGTTGTGTTGACCTCCAGCACAGCTGCTATTAATTGCTCTCATTATACCACATGACACTTTTATGCTTCTTCTCTCTCTCTCTCTCTTCTTTGTGGCCACTTCCTGCTAGTGACGTGCGTTGTGTATGGCAACACGGATATTTTAGTCTTCTCTTGTCTAAATCCACAACTTGCGTGTGCACTTTGTCTTCACTGCATTGGTCGGTTTTTGTCCTAAAATAAGAAACTTTTTTTATGGCCCTTTACGCATTCTTGGGGCTTGTCGGGGATGTCTCCAAACCCCTCAGAGTCTCCCTGAACAGGACAATGATTGCTGCCATGTTGGAAGATCACTACTTTATGTTGTATTTGTATTTTGGTCAAAAAGGTTTATTTCCAAATGGGTTTATAAACACCCAAAGCAGTGAAGTTGTCACGTTGTGGAAATGGTAAATAAAAACAGAATGCAATGATTTGCAAATCCTTTCCAACTTATATTCAATTGAATAGACTGCAAAGACAAGATATTTCATGTTTGAATTGGTAAACTTTCTTATTTTTTGCAAATATAAGCTCATTTGGATTTTGATGCCTGCAAAATGTTTCAAAAAAAGCTGGCACATGTGGCAAAAAAGACAGAGAAAGTTGAGGAATGCTCGTCAAAGACTTTTTTTTGGAACATTTGGAACATCCCACAGGTGAACAGGCTAATTGGGAACAGGTGGGTGCCATGATTGGGTATGAAAGCAGCTTCCATGAAATGCTCAGTCGTTCACAAACAAGGACGGGGCGAGGGTCACCACTTTGTCAACAAATGCCCGAGCAAATTGTTTAAGAACAACATTTCTCAACAAGGAATTTAGGGATTTCACCATCTACGCTCCGTAATATCATCAAAAGGTTCAGAGAATCTGGAGAAATCACTGCAGGTAGGCCATGATATTACACACTTTGGATCCCTCAGGCTGTACTGCATCAAAAAGCCACACCAGTGTGTAAAGGATATCACCACATGGGCTCAGGAACACTTCAGAAAACCACTGTCAGTAACTACAGTTGGTCGCTACATCTGTAAGTGCAAGTTAAAACTCTACTATGCAAAGCCAAAGCCATTTATCAACAACACCCAGAAACGCTGCCGGCTTCGCTGGGCCCGAGCTCATCTAAGATGGACTGATGCAAAGTGGAAAAGTGTTCTGTGGTCTGACGAGTCCACATTTCAAATTGCTTTTGGAAACTGTGGACGTGGTGTCCTCCGGAACAAAGAGTAAAAGAACCATCCGGATTGATCTAGGGTCAAAGTGTAAAAGGCAGCATGTGTGATGGTATGGGGGTGTATTAGTGGCCAAGACATGGGTAACTCACACATCTGTGAAGGCACCATTAATGCTGAAAGGTACATACAGCTTTTGGAGCAACATATGTTGCCATCCAAGCAACGTTACCATGGACGCCCCTGCTTATTTCAGCAAGACGATGCCAAGCCAGGTGTTACAACAGCGTGGCTTCGTAGTAAAAGAGTGCGGGTACTAGACTGGCCTGTTTGTAATCCGGACATTGAAAATGTGTGGTGCAATATGAAAGCTATAATATCAAAAGAGAGACTGTTGAAAACTATTCCAAAACAGTGAATCATGATTTTCCTTCCAGTCCTATACGGAGTAAAATTCAGGCTGGTATCTGTGATACCAGTGCGATACCGTAAAATGAGACAAGTGGTGTATTTTAAGTGTTGCTGCTCTTTGGGAATGGTCTTCAATCACAGGGCCAAACTAATTATTTTGCACTGAATGTCTTATTTATTTATCTATCTATTTTCTTGCTGGCCCGCAAACACCTGGAAATGATATGTGTCAATAAAGTACTTTAAAAATAAAGCATAATAAAGTATTTTCTCACTAAATGTCATTGATTTTTTTCATTTTGACAGAAAAAATATATGAACCGCTTGAAATTGCATACCTTTGAAACTTTAATAGTATCCAATATTGCAACAAACATTACAATATATTATCATACTTTCCAAACATGTTTTTGTCTAAATGAAAATAAATAAAAAATACTTAACTTTACAGCAAACTACTGTGGAGGATGCATATATGTTTAAGAGTTATTTCTTTTTACATAGCCATGTTTAGAGTAGCTAGTACTTTTCCTTTGTATATTCTACCAGTTTCTTTAGACATTTCAGATGCCTGGTTGGTGTCTTCACCCTTGGAATGTGAAATACAACACCCACTCTTTCCTTATCAGAGTTGCGAGGGGGAGAGATGGGGGTTTTCTTTGTGTGCAAAGGTGTTGGCTTTTCCGTTTGAATGGCAGATCAAGTAGAGTAGCCGATATGAATGTATTGGTTAAACTGATCTCCTAAAGCTTTAGTAAAACATGAAAATATTCCAATTCTGTCTTGATGGTCCTCTTACTCAGCATATATGTCATCGAAAGAATTGTCATCAAAGTCGTAAAAATGGCAATACATTTTTTACAGCATATTACTTTAAATTGAAAAAAACAACAACAACGTACTACTGTTTTTGTGTTAAAATTCTGTTGACTGAGCTGCCAGTTTTTGACTGTAAAAATCTACGATTGTTGTTTTTAACGGTGTATTACTGTAAATGGAAAGACGGTACATTTGTTTTTACGGTAGAAAAACTGGCAGCTAAATTGCCAGAATAAATAAAGAACTTGTTCTGTTTTTCCATGAACAATATCGTGTTGTAAAAACTAATTTTTTCCCCCTAAACCCCCTCCCCCAAAAAAACCAAAAAAAAAAACAGTGGTACTATTTTTACGTTTACCGTTAAAGTGAATTAATGAACTCACATTATGTTCTACATATGGTGAATGTTTATATCCAACTTGGAGAAAGCGAACCACCAGGTTTAAGTAAATAATGGTTGAGAAGGAGCCTTAGTTGGACATTTGCATGTGGACTGGAATTATATATATATATACTGTACTGCAACCAAGCTTCGGAATGTAAAAGTGACAGCTCTATCCTGGAGGAGAGACTCCATGTTTATCTTAATGTCAAACCTGCAAGTTACGGTATACATCTGTTGTCTTCTCAGTCACTTACACATGAACATCTCCTTGCATGGTCAGGTTGTGCTGTCCTGACCTAGCACACACCCAGACAGAGAAAGAAGGAATATAAGACTGGGGTTTGGCTCCTCATTTTCTTGACCTGACCTCCTCCAGGGGACTGCGGTCCTGTATAATGACGCATAAGGTTTGGTTGTTATCATCAGTCATCAACAATTGAGAACAGAGAAATGGACATTGAAACAGTGTAGGTCTGACTTGGTAGGATATGGACAGCAAGTAGTGGACATAGAGAGAGAGAGAGAGAGAGAGAGAGAGAGAGAGAGAGAGAGAGAGAGAGAGAGAGAGAGAGAGAGAGAGAGAGAGAGAGAGAGAGAGAGAGAGAGAGAGAGAGAGAGAGAGATCAGAAGGCATAAGAAAAAGTATCTGCATTTGATTGTTTACATTTGATTATTAGCAATCCGGGGAGGGTGTTAGTTTAGGGTTGTAGCTGCCTGGAGGTGAACTTTTATTGCGGTTTTGAAGGAGGATAGAGATGCCCTTTCTTTTACACCTGTTGGGAGCGCATTCCACATTGATGTGGCATCGAAAGAGAATGAGTTAAGACCTTTGTTAGTTGGGAATCTGGGTTTAACGTGGTTAGTGGAGCTCCCCCTGGTGTTGTGGTTATGGCGGTCATTTACGTTAAGGAAGTAGTTTGACATGTACTTCGGTATCAGGGAGGTGTAGCGGATTTTATAGACTAGCCTCAGTGCAAGTTGTTTTACTCTGTCCTCCACCCATTAGTGTTCCTACTAATGATGAACACAATCTCTAAAAACACAGTTTTGACTGGAAAGTCCATGTTAGAGCATGACGATGATATCGATAAATCGGTATTGACCCACTACTTCCTGTTTGAGCACTGAGCTACACACCTGCCTCTGATCTCTGATCTTTCTTTGCCAGCTTCACTTCTAAGACATGTGTTTGCATGGTTTTTATTTCACCGGCCCGGTTTAATGTAGGCATTATTTTCAGGGACCGGAGTTCCACTTGTACCAGATAAATACAACAAAAATAAGTGCATGAAAAATAGAATAGAATATAAAGTACTTTATTGATCCCCGGGGGAAATTCAGCACCACGAATACAAGTTACTTTAACTCTGAATTAGTGGTAGCTTGTTCCTTTGCAATGAGATGCAGATGGAAAGTCAGCCTTTGGCTACAATCTGCCACATTTATATTTGATATATGTTCATGAATGTGTATTGTATCATGTTACACAATTGTAACAAACATGACAATTTCCTATGAGGAGTTTTATTTTACATTGTGGTGACACAAACCATATAATGAGAGACATTCACCTAAGAGGACACTGTAGCTTTAAGAGAAGAAGCGGAGGGGGAGTTAGGTTCTTCCGCTTCCGGTTCAGAGGTCGTTGTTGTTGTGAAATGTATGACATGCTAGGTTGGAGCTAGTAAACTTCCTCGACTACGCTCACGTCTCCTGTCTCGTTGTTTACTAACTCCACATTGGTGACCCCGAGAATACGAACTACGAATACGAGCATGTCAGACAATGAAGGCGCTGACAATTTTGTTGACGCGGTACCCGCAGACGGAGTAGCTGCTGCTAACAACAACATGGCTAACGCGGTACCCGCAGGTGGAGTAGCTGCCGCTAACAACATGGCTAACGCGGGAATCTACGCCGCTACTGTGAAGTTACCCGATTTCTGGCAGCATAACCCACGGCCGTGGTTTCAACACGTGGAAGCCCAGTTCCAGCTAAGGGGAATAACGCAGGATGCTACGAAGTACTTCATCTATAAACCAGCTTATTGGTGTGTTTAGTGGGACAGGCCACAGTTAAGTTGGAGAAAATGCAGTCCTTTATAAATGATTTAATGTTTCTCCGCGGCCCGGTAGCAAATGCTCCCCGGACCGGTGGTTGGGGACCACTGCTTTAGATCATTCTCCTTTAGTCACATTTGACCCTCTGATGTACTGCAAGCCATCTCCCGAATGAAATCTCCCAGATGGCCTCAAGGCCAAATGTATCAAACTTGAATCCTGAATCCTAAGTTATCCATTATCTGACTTGTTTCATTTGTCCTTACGCACTTCTTCTCTCCCTATTATCTGGAAAACTGCAAGAGTAACTCCAGTTTTCAAAGGCGGGGACAACACCGACTTGGGTTTAAACAACGACAGCCTTAGTTACATTAACAAATGATGTTCTTTTCAACAAAATAAATGGACAGCTGCTCTATTCTTAGACCTCTCAAAGGCTTTTGATCTAGTTGACCACTACATTCTCTTTGATCGCTAGGCCTCAGTAGAAATGCTCTCCTCTGGTTCAATGCCCATCTCCAGAATAGACGCCAATTTGTTGCTTTTAAAGATGCATTGTCCAGTCTCAGCATCATGGAAATAGGAGTTCCTCATGGTTCTACGCTAGGACCCCTTTTATTTTCTATATTTATGAATGACCTTCCTCGAGTGTGTACTAAATGCCAAGTACATTTATATACTGTTGTCTATATACTTACTTACTTACTTAGGCCTTAGTATTCCCTGAGGAACATAGGCCGTCGACGAAAGCCTTCCATCCATTCCGGTCTTGTGCCCTTCGGTCGAGTTGTTGCCAAGACAGCCCCTCAGCCCTCATCTCCTGTTCCGTGCTTCTTCTCCAGGTTGTTCTTGGTCTCCCTCTGTTTCTTTTTCCCCTTTGGGTTCCATGTTAGTGCCTGTTTGCTGATTGATTTATTGGGTTTTCTGAGTGTGTGGCCTATCCAGCTCCACTTCCTTCTCCTGATTTGCAGTTCCACTGGTTCTTGTTTGGTGAGTTCCCACAGGTTGACATTGGTGATGGTGTCTGGCCAGTGGACTCCTAGGACCCGACGGAGGCAACGGTTTTATGAATGTCTGTAGTTTAGTGAGTATGCTATTGGTGGTTTTCCATGTTTCTGATCCGTACAGCAGGATGGATTTGACATTTGAGTTAAAGATTTTCAGTTTGGTTTTGAGAGAAATGTTTTTTGCTCTCTAGATGTTGTTTAGTATGTTGAATGATATTCTTGCTTTCCCTATTCTGGATTTGACATCTTCATCTGCCCCTCCATCTACACTGATTATGCTCCCCAAGTATGTAAAACTGACTACCTCCTCTAATTGATTATGGTCCATTGTTATTGGTGTATTGTTCTTGTTATTGATACGCATGACCTTTGTTTATTGTGAATTGATCTTAAGCCCAAGAAATGCAGCGGCTCTTTCTAGTTTCTGTGATTTGTCCTGCATCTGTTGGTGGGTGTGAGCCAGGAGAGCTAGATCGTCTGCAAAGTCTGGGTCCTCCACAGGGCCGGCCCGTGGCATAGGCCGTATAGGCAAATGCTAAGGGTGCCGTCCATCAGGGGGCACCACGCCAGTGCCACAAATGTTGGAGGAAAAAAAAAAAAAAAAGAAAAAAAGTTGGTACTATTATTTCTAAATACAAAAAATAATCCCACGTTAATTAAAATGCAAAGTAAAGCCTATTTAATAGAAATATTATTTGTTACAACATTACGCCTGCCCCCGCCCCCCTCTTTTTGGGCGTCACCACATCAAAAAATCAACACAAGATGTCAAAACGGCCAAAACTGTCAGGTGCCCAGGGAAGAAAAAATAGAAAAGAAGAGGAGGAGAAACGAGAAAAAGACAGAGGTAGCAGGTAGGTAACGTTAGCCTACATGAAATTATTTGTCTGTTACAGAACGTGATAGTAACCTGGCTTTTTAGCATTAAGCTAATGTTACATGATTCGGCAATTGCTAATCAATAAATAGCTAGTTCTGTTTTAACGTCGGGTTAATATTGTGGAGGGGGCTAAATTGTTATGGAAAATAATAATGTAACGTTTGGTAATTACAGTACTCCCACCTTACATTCCTCAGGGACATTTGTATTAGATCTTTTAAGCAGGTGGTTTTTGTTGACATTGTTATTGCCTTCTGGTTAGCTAATGTTTGCCCTGCAGGTAATAGTCACTTTTCCACCCCTTTATATATTAGGTATAGTTGTAAGCCTAGTTGTTAAAGTGCACATCATTAATGTTAATTAAGCAATATCACATGAGAGGGAATGCTGTTTTTTGATTTGAGCACTGCTGTGATTCGGTTAAAGATAATCATAACATAACATTCTCATATAATATGTTAATTTGCTTTCTTTAAATAAAAAAAAAAGGTCAAAGACAAAGCTATTCGGTTTCTTGTGAGTATATACACTTCACTTATTTGAAGTTGTCCATACAGAACTCATCACTGTCATTTATACACCCAGCTCAACTGGCTCCATCCTGACAAGCAACGGCTGCATCACTGCTTTCTATTGATTTATTTTAATCTACCAGCATATTTAAAATGTGTTCTTGTGCCCTTTGCATCATCCTACCTTCTAAGACACTCTCAATGTCCTACACTTACTGTCCCTACTGTGCGTAAAGAGTTTTCTTTTAGAGCCCCCTTTGACTGGAATCATCTGCCTGTCTCTCTGAGGTCTTTATCAACCATCAGTCCCTTCAAAATGTCTCTTTTGTTTATCTTAAAACTGAATGCCACATTATGTACCATGTCCTTGGTTGGAATTTAATGTATTAATATTATATATATATAATTATTTTACTGCATTATATGTTATTCTATTGTAAATATTGTAAATTCTGGGAGAGCTGAGAGGTCTCTGAGCAAAATGGTCTTTAATGATTGTTTGTAATTGTTTGTTGTGTGACGGGGTTTACCATGAATACATTCAAATTCACTACAGGCAGGCCAGTCTAGTACTCTTTTACTTTGAAGCCATGCTGTTGTAACACGTGACTTGCTGAAATAAGCAGGGGCGACCATGATAACGTTGCTTGGATGGCAGCATATGTGGCTCCAAAAGCTGTATGTACCTTTAATAATACCTGGGATTTATATAGCGCTTTTCTAAGTACCCAAAGTCAGTTTACATGTAGAACCCATCATTCATTCACAACTGGTGGTGGTAAGCTACTTTCATAGCCACAGCTCCCTATGTCTAGCATTAAAAGATTACAGTTGGTACAAAATGCGGCTGTTAGACTTTTGACAAAAACAAGAAAGTTTGATCATATTACGCCTATACTGGCTCACTTGCACTGGCTTCCTGTGCACTTAAGATGCGACTTTAAGGTTTTACTACTTACGTATAAAATACTACACGGTTTAGCTCCAGCCTATCTCGCCGAGTGTATTGTACCATATGTCCCGGCAAGAAATCTGCGTTCAAAGAACTCCGGCTTATTAGTGATTCCCAGAGCCCAAAAAAAGTCTGCGGGCTATAGAGCGTTTTCTATTCGGGCTCCAGTACTCTGGAATGCCCTCCCGGTAACAGTTAGAGATGCTACCTCAGTAGAAGCATTTAAGTCCCATCTTAAAACTAATTTGTATAATCTAGCCTTTAAATAGACCCCCCTTTTTAGACCAGCTGATCTGCCGTTTCTTTTCTTCTCTCCTCTTCTCCCCTGTCCCTTGGGAGGGGGAGTTGCACAGGTCCGGTGGCCATGGATGAAGTGCTGGCT
This sequence comes from Entelurus aequoreus, assembly GCF_033978785.1. Taxonomy (NCBI): domain Eukaryota; kingdom Metazoa; phylum Chordata; class Actinopteri; order Syngnathiformes; family Syngnathidae; genus Entelurus; species Entelurus aequoreus. Next base: position 6,973,197 of record NC_084735.1, read on the forward strand.
GTCCAGAGTCGGGACCCGTGGTGGACCGCTAGCCTGTGCATCGGTTGGGGACATCTCCATGACCCGTCTCCGCTCGGGATGGTCTCCTGCTGGCCCCACTATGGACTGGACTTTCGCTGATGTGTTGGATCCACTGTGGACTGGACTTTCACAATATTATGTCAGACCCACTCGACATCCATTGCTTTCGGTCTCCCCTAGAGGGGGGGTGGGGGGGGGAGGGTTACCCACATATGCGGTCCTCTCCAAGGTTTCTCATAGTCATTCACCGACGTCCCACTGGGGTGAGTATTTCCTTGCCCGTATGTGGGCTCTGTACCGAGGATGTCGTTGTGGCTTGTGCAGCCCTTTGAGACACTTGTGATTTAGGGCTATATAAATAAACATTGATTGATTGATTGAGCTGCCCTGGGGTAGACTGATGGAAGCGTGGCTGCAATTTGCGCCAACGGCCCCTCCGACCACCACCTATCATTCATCATTCAATTCACCGGTGTGAGTGGCAAGGGTGAAGTGTCCCGGCCAAGGACACAACGGCAGCGATTTTTGGATGGTAAGAGGCGGGGAGCGAACCTGGAACCCTCAGGTTTCTGGCACGGTTGCTCTACCCACTACGCCATATATATATGTACACAAAAAGCAAGGTGCTACCAATCAATGGAGTATGGGAATAAGACAAGAGGAAACAGACAATCGTAGGCTGAGGTAACTATCAGGACTGGAAAAGATCACACAGCCCACAATAATTGCTAATTTGCAGCAGGCGCGCCTACCGAACGTCACAAGGAAGTAGAACATGGTAATCAGCTGACAGGAAATGCAATGAACAACACAAAATACCCATCCTGTCACACGGATGTTGACAACAGAACAATACCTGGGAGAGGCCTAGATACTCGCTCTAATAATGCTGACGTAAATGTGACGAAACCAGCCTGTAAAACTGTCACCTTTTGTAAAGAAGTAAAGAACATCATGTCATGGCTGTCTTGAGTTTCCAATTTTTCAATTTTATTTTTTTGTGATAGAGGGATTGGAGCGCATACTTGTTGGTCACAAAAAACATTCATGAAGTTCAATCAATCAATCAATGTTTATTTATATAGCCCTGAATCACAAGTGTCTCAAAGGGCTGCACAAGCCACAAGGACATCCACGGTTCAGCGCCCACATAAGGGCAAGGAAAAACTCACAACCCAGTGGGACGTCGATGAGAATGACTATGAGAAACCTTGGTGACCCACCCCTCCCTTCTAGGGGAGACCGGATGCAATGGACGTCGAGTGGGTCTGACATAATATTGTGAAAGTCCAGTCCATAGTTTGCTTCTTTTATGAATTTATTATGGGTCTACTGAAAATGTGAGGGTCAAAAGTATACATACAGCAATGTTAATATTTGCTTACATGTCCTTTGGCAAGTTTACCTGCAAAAAGGCGCTTTTGGTAGCCATCCATAAGCTTCTGCTTGAATTTTTGACCACAAAATTGGTGCAGTTCAGCTAAATGTGTTGCTTTTCTGACATGGACTTGTTTCTTCAGCATTGTCCACACGTTTAAGTCAGGACTTTGGGAAGACCATTCTAAAACCTTCATTCTAGCCTGATTTAGCCATTCCTTGACCACTTTTGAGGTGTGTTCGGGGTCATTGTCCTGTTGGAACACCCAACTGCGCCCAAGACCCAACCTCCGGGCTGAGGATTTTAGCTTGTCCTGAAGAATTTGGAGCTAATCCTCCTTTATCATTGTCCCATTTAAAGCAGCAGTTCCATTGGCAGCAAAACAGGCCCAGAGCACAATACTACCACCACCATGCTTGACGGTAGGAATGGTGTTCCTGGGATTAAAAGCCTCACCTTTTCTCATCCAAACATATTGCTGGGTATTGTGGCCTAAAAGCTCCATTTTTGTTTCATCTGACCACAGAACTTTCCTCCAGAGCAGGGGTCACCAACCTTTTTGAAACCAAGAGCTACTTCTTGGGTACTGATTAATGCGAAGGGCGACCAGTTTGATACACACTTAAATAAATTGCCAGAAATAGCCAATTTGCTCAATTTACCTTTAACTAGGCTTGGGTATCGAGTATCGAGTATCGATTGGAACCGGGACTAACTTTCCGATTCTCCAGGAATCGTTCAAAAGTTTAAATTTCGATTCCTAGTTTCGATACCCAGTCCGCCGACCGGAAAAAAATATGTCCGCCGAACCGGAAGAAGAAGCCGCTGAACACCAACGAAGAAGTGCCCACCGCCGGAAGTGTTAGCATAGCCGAGCGAGTCAGTCAAGCTCAAGCATGGATAGCGGGCGTCGGCGGTCCAAAGTGTGGCTTTACTTTACAAAAAAAAAAGAAATAACCGCGAAATAACAGAGCTCCATGTCCATCAAGAAAGGAGTGGAGAGAGAGCTGCAGATGTACCAGGACGTTCCACCGATACTTATGTCTGACGACCCTGCTGCATGGTGGTGGAACCAACAAAAAACTTATCCTTTGCTGTCAGATCTCGCTTTCTCCTATTTATGCGTTCAAGCTTCTTCCACACCCAGCGAACGTGTATTTTCCACAGCAGGAGACACTATCTGTCCAGAACATCCTGCCTGAGAAGGCGGATATGCTCATTTTCCTAAACAAGAACTGTCTCTGATTTTATACTGTACCTGCTGCTAATCTGGACTGGCTTTTGCAAGTTGTTTCTTATTGTTTATTTGCTTTTCTGCACCAGGTTAGCCCATCAGTGGGAGCACGGTAACATGTTTAAGTACCTGCAGCATCATACACTTGTGTGTGTAAAGGTGTTTTCATGAGGTTTCCTGCAGCATCATACACTTATGTGTAAAGGTGTTTTCATGAGGTTTCCTGCAGCATCATACACTTATGTGTAAATGTGTTTTCATGAGGTTTCCTGCAGCATCATACACTTATGTGTGTAAATGTGTTTTCATGAGGTTTCCTGCAGCATCATACACTTATGTGTAAAGGTGTTTTCATGAGGTTTCCTACAGCATCATACACTTATGTGTAAAGGTGTTTTCATGAGGTTTCCTGCAGCATCATACACCTATGTGTAAATGTATTTTCATGAGGTTTCCTGCAGCATCATACACTTGTGTGTGTAAATGTGTTTTCATGAGGTTTCCTGCAGCATCATACACTTATGTGTAAATGTGTTTTCATGAGGTTTTCAAAAATAAAGCTCTCTTGAGGAAAGTGTGCCCCTGGGAAAATGTATTCATAATTTATAATATTTATATTCAAGTTCATAGATTTGATATTTATATTCTAGTTGTAAACAGCCCTGTGAGGAATTTATAGTAAAGTTCATTAAAAGTTAATAGAATTAAAATTGATGGATAATGTCAGACTATTTCATTCAGAAAGACTGTAGGTTAGCTAGCTCATTTAAAATATCCTAAACTTTTTTTTGACCCTGCCTCTTAAAATAATCGGAATCGAGAATAGTCAGGAATCGGAATCGAAAACAAAGAACCGGAATCGGAATCGGAATCGTTCGAATTCAAACGATACCCAACCCTACCTTTAACTCTATGTTATTATTAATAATTAATGATATTTATCTTTGTGGAAACACTGATCATCTTAATGATTTCTCACAATAAATATATATAAAAAAAGATAAATATCGATATGCAACATTTTATTTATATATTTTCTCTAAGTGCACATTTTTCAAATTGAACATTTTCAAATGATCACTTCTAAGACAGTCTTGTGAAATCACAATACCCCATTTTAACTAGCTAGCCACTAACATTTTTGAACAAATCATGAATTACTTTGCACCATGTTTGTACAAATAATAACTCATGTAAAATACAAAAGTCAACTCTCAAATTTTTAAATAAATCATGTCACACTTTGAACTGGACACCAAATCTGTTATCTGTTTCTTTGTCAGTTAGTGAAGACCAAGTCTTTAAAATATTTTCTTGGATTTTCAAATTCTATTTGAGTTTTGTCTCTCTTAGAATTAAAAATGTCGAGCAAAGCGAGACCAGCTTGCTAGTAAATAAATACAATTTAAAAAATAGAGGCAGCTCACTGGTAAGTGCTGCTATTTGAGCTATTTTTAGATCAGGCCGGCGGGCTACTCATCTGGTCCTTACGGGCTACCTGGTGCCCGCGGGCACCGCGTTGGTGACCCCTGCTCCAGAAGGTCTTATCTTTGTCCATGTGATGTCAGATGAAACAAAAATGGAGCTGTTAGGCCACAATACCCAGCAATATGTTTGGAGGAGAAAAGGTGAGTGTAACGACTGGGTCGCATCGTGGTGCGAGGTGTTCTCCCAGGGATGCAGACGGCTTCGGACACAGCGTGCAGGTAGGAAAATGATTTATTTAAGCAAATAAATCATAGCAGGGAAAAAACAAAGACGTGTACATAGCACAAAAGACAAAAACAAAGGGACTAGCATGGGAGCTAGCAAGCAAAAATAACATAGCATGAAAGCTAGCAGGAATCGAAGAAGTCGTTAGCTGTTGCATGAAAGCAAACTAGCAAGCCAGGCCGAATGAGGCCAGGGCAAAGACTAAATAGCCCTCTGATTAGTGCCCGGACAACAGGTGAGCGTCTCGAACACTAACCAGAGGCAGCTGAGCACAATCTGCCGTCATGGCAACAGAAACAAACACAAGTGACACTAAAAAGGTAACAAACTGATCCGAGCAGCGGATCCTAACAGTGAGGCCTTTAATCCCAGGAACACCAATTCCTACCGTCAAGCATGGTGGTGGTAGTAATATGCTCTGGGCCTGTTTTGCTGCCAATGGAACTGCTGCTTTACAGAGAGTAAATGGGACATCGAAAAAGGAGGATTAGCTCCAAATTCTTCAGGACAAGCTAAAATCATCAGCCCGGAGGTTGGGTCTTGGGCGCAGTTGGGTGTTCCAACAGGACAATGACCCCAAACACACCTCAAGAGTGGTAAAGGGATGGCTAAATCAGGCTAGAATGAAGGTTTTAGAATGGCCTTCCCAAAGCCCTGACTTAAACGTGTGGACAATGCTGAAGAAACAAGTCCATGTCAGAAAAGCAACACATTTAGCTGAACTGCACCAATTTAGTGGTCAACAATTCCAGCAGAAGCTTGTGGATGGCTACCAAAAGCGCCTTATTGCAGGTAAACTTGCCAAGGGACATGTAAGCAAATATTAACATTGCTGTATGTATACCGTAATTTCCGGACTATAAGCCGCTACTTTTTCCCCTCGTTCTGGTCCCTGCGGCTTATACAAGGGTGCGGCTTATTTACGGCCTGTTCTTCTCCGACACCGACGAAGAGGATTTCGGTGGTTTTAGTACGCAGGAGGAAGACGATGACACAATGATTCAAGACTGACTGTTATTTTGATAACGTAGAGGCGAGCACTTTGTATTACTTTGCACCGTTGTATTATTTGTACTCTGCACGAATGCTGTTCGCCACGTCCAAGATGTGAAAGTTTGATTGAATGATTGAAAGATTTATTGTTACCCGGTAATAAATGGGACGCTTTGCGTTCCCAAACAGTCATCTCTGTCCCGACAATCCCCTCCGTGGTAGCAGGAACCCCTATATACTACGGTAATTACACATCAAAACCCTGCGGCTTATAGTCGGGTGCGGCTTATATATGGAGCAATCTGTATTTTCCCCTATATTTAACTGGTGCGGCTTATAGTCAGGTGCGGCTTATAGTCCGGAAATTACGATACTTTTGACCCAGTAGACCCATAATAAATTCATAAAAGAAGCAAACTTCATGAATGTTTTTTGTGAGCAACAAGTATGTGCTCCAATCACTACATCACAAAAAAATAAGAGTTGTAGAAATGATTGGAAACTCAAGACAGCCATGACATGATGTCCTTTACAAGTGTATGTACACTTTTGACCGCGACTGTAATTCAGCATGAAGTAGGGCGACAACACCCGTCTTTTGATTGATTGATTGAGACTTTTATTAGTAGGTTGCACAGTGAAGTACATATTCCGTACAATTGACCACTAAATGGTAACACCCGAATAAGTTTTTCAACTTGTTTAAGTCGGGGTCCACTTAAATTGATTCATGATACAGATATATACTATCAGATATACTATCATCATAATACAGTCATCACATAAGATAATCACATTGAATTATTTACATTATTTACAATCAGGGGTGTGGAGGGAGGGGTGGGGTGGGGGTGGGGGGGGGGGGATATGGACATCAAGTAGTGGACATAGAGAGAGAGAGAGAGAGAGAGAGAGAGAGAGAGAGAGAGAGAGAGAGAGAGAGAGAGAGAGAGATCAGAAGGCATAAGAAAAAGAAAAAGTATCTGCATTTGATTGTTTACATTTGATTATTAGCAATCCGGGGAGGGTGTTAGTTTAGGGTTGTAGCTGCCTGGAGGTGAACTTTTATTGCGGTTTTGAAGGAGGATAGAGATGCCCTTTCTTTTATACCTGTTGGGAGCGCATTCCACATTGATGTGGCATAGAAAGAGAATGAGTTAAGACCTTTGTTAGTTCGGAATCTGGGTTTAACGTGGTTAGTGGAGCACCCCCTGGTGTTGTGGTTATGGCGGTCATTTACGTTAAGGAAGTAGTTTGACATGTACTTCGGTATCAGGGAGGTGTAGCGGATTTTATAGACTAGGCTCAGTGCAAGTTGTTTAACTCTGTCCTCCACCTTGAGCCAGCCCACTTTAGAGAAGTGGGTAGGAGTGAGGTGGGATCTGGGGTGGAGGTCTAGAAGTAACCTGACTAGCTTGTTCTGAGATGTTTGGAGTTTAGATTTGAGGGTTTTGGAGGTGCTAGGGCACCAGGAGGTGCATGCGTAATCGAAAAAGGGTTGAACGAGAGTTCCCGCCAGAATCCTCAAGGCGCTTTTGTTGACCAGAGAGGAAATTCTGTAGAGAAATCTCGCTCGTTGGTTAACCTTTGCTCATCACAATCTCAACCTTTCTCAGGGAGAAGAAGACAACAACGTCAACACTCCTCCATTACATTGCGTCAGTGAGTGTTCAAGCCTGGTTCGCCTCGTTTTCGTCCTCCGTGCGACTTGTTCAAATGGACAATAAGCAGGGGTGTCTCTGGCCTGGCTTGTCTTTAGTGACACTTCGAAACAACAACTTCCATTTGTCAAGAAGTAAACACACAATTTTGTGTCGGCAGTCATGTGTTCTAAGGCTGAAAGACAACCGTCTAGTCACAGATCCATTTTTTTTTTAAAAACCTCTCCGGCCTGTTTGTCAACATTCAGCCAGCATTGACGTAACAACACCTAATAATGCTTATTTAACTTTCAAACACTTCTACTGAACATGCTTTGGCGTCACTTTTGCTCGAAAGTCACATGTTTATCATACTTTCTGAAAGGGTTCATGTGCACCCTTCGGGCTGCAAATGAAACCACGTCCCGCTTCGACAAAAGTATCAGCCAGGGTCCAAAATAAACGTCACGAACATAAGAGTCGGCGGTCACATCATTAGGAACACTGGGAGTGGCGCACAACGCAGTGTCAAAAAAAAAAAAGCAGAATTTGGCAGCATTTGTGTCACCGCGGATTTTTACGGTGGTAACAAACCGTCAAAATGTCAGTGGTAGTACTTTACATGTTTTTAATGATTCAATGAAAAGGGCGGACGGATTGTACCAAAGACCAGTGTCAAGGTTGAAAAACCATCCCCGAACAGAGGAGGTGGTCTGCGACACCACCTGTCCCCGACATACAACACTGTCAATCAATCACACAAGCCACAACGACATCCTCGGTTCAGATCCCACATAAGGGCAAGGAAAAACTCAACCCAGTGGGATGTCAATGTGAATGACTATGAGAAACCTTGGCGAGGACCGCATATGTGGGTGACCCCCCCCCCCCCCCAACCTAGGGGAGACCGGATGCAATGGACGTCGAGTGGGTCTAGCATAATATTGTGAAAGTCCAGTCCATAGTGGATCTAACATCAGAATCAGAATCGGAATCAGAATCAGAATAGTTTTTATTGCCTTTGTTTGAGAACGGGTTCACACAAACTAGGAATTTTTCTTGGTGCAATGGTGCAACATAAAACACATATAACACATATTTGGTAATTAAAAGAGCTGTAACTGAGCTATCAGATCTTGTCATTGTTCATATGGCGGCGCATGGCGATGGCGATGCTGCGGCTATGCTAACGCTCTTGGGAGTGTAGAGCGATTTGGCAAAAAACACCCGTCATTTCTGTCAATTTCATGGCTGGCTCAAAGCGTGAACACTCTGTGATCACATACGACCGACAGACAATTCTGGATGTGGATGGATCGGGTCGTTTTAGACTGAAAGATGCATGTACGGTGGACCTCCTCGCTAGCATGAGAATACTTCGTGGGCTACATCGAGCGGCCTTTGTAGCAGCGGAGTCAAGTGCTAGCGGTGACCGCCAATGGAGACGACATAAGCGGTGCGAGCGGAAGCAGAAGCGGGGATGCCGAGCTGGGCTAACAACAAAGAGAAAAGCTAACCAAAGAAGCGTGGAGTCTCCGGGTAAGAAGCCATTTAAACGAGAACTAGCCGGCGTCAGGCTGGATAATCCCTGCACACATAGCAATTCTCTTAGAATAAAACACAACTCACATAATGTTTTTTCTTTTGTGACCGTGTCAGAGGCAGACATAAATTGTACTGAGGTAGCTAACTATGATGCATTCAGTTTATCGCAACATCAAGCAAACAATCTGAATATCCCGGTCGTATCAATTCCTAGATATGGTCGAAACTATTTAAAGACCACTACGCATAATAAACGCAACATTATTAATATTGCTACTTCGGATAATTTCAACAAACAATCCTCAAAACAGCCCACTACCTATAATATGGGCTTTTTAAACATAAGATCATTATCTTCCAAAACGTTGTTAGTTAATGAAGTCATTAGAGACAACAAACTTGACGTCGTTGGTCTCGCCGAGACCTGGCTCAAACCAGACGATTTTGTTGCGCTAAATGAGGCATCTCCTCCTGGCTATACCAATACACATGTTGCCCGACCTCTTAAAAGGGGAGGGGGTGTCGCACTAATATACAATGAAAACTATAATCTTACACCTAACCTAAATAATAAATATAACTCGTTTGAGGTGCTCACTTTGAGGTTTGTCACACCGCTGCCTCTCCACCTGGCTGTTATCTACCGCCCCCCTGGGCCCTATTCGGACTTCATCAGTGAATTCTCAGAGTTTGTTGCTGATGTAGTGACGCACGCCGACAATATAATCATAATGGGGGACTTTAATATCCATATGAATACCCCATCGGACCCTCCATGCATGGCGCTCCAGACTATAATTGATAGCTGTGGTCTTACACAAATAATAAATGAACCCACGCATCGCAACGGTAATACGATAGATCTAGTGCTTGTCAGGGGTGTCACCACCTCTAAAGTTACGATACTCCCGTACACTAAAGTAATGTCCGATCATTACCTTATAAAATTCGAAGTTCTGACTCATTGTCAACAAACTAATAATAATAATAATAACTACTATAGCAGCCGCAACATTAATGCTACCACAACGACGACTCTTACTGACCTACTGCCTTCGGTAATGGCACCATTCTCAAATTATGTGGGCTCTATTGATAACCTCACTAACAACTTTAATGACGCCCTGCGCGACACCATTGATAGTGTAGCACCGCTAAAGCTAAAAAGGGCCCCTAAAAGGCGTACCCCATGGTTTACAGAAGAAACTAAAGCCCAGAAATTATCATGTAGAAAGCTGGAACACAAATGGCGTGCGACTAAACTTGAGGTTTTCCATCAAGCATGGTGTGACAGTTTAATAACTTATAAACGCATGCTTACCTCAGCTAAAGCTAAATATTACTCAAATCTCATCCACCTCAACAAAAATGATCCTAAATTTCTGTTTAGTACAGTAGCATCGCTAACCCAACAAGGGACTCCTCCCAGTAGCTCCACCCACTCAGCAGATGACTTTATGAATTTCTTTAATAAGAAAATTGAACTCATCAGAAAAGAGATTAAAGACAATGCATCTCAGCTACAACTGGGTTCTATTAACACAGATACGACTGTATATACGACGGACACTGCCCTCCAAAATAGTTTGTCTCTCTTTGATGAAATAACATTGGAGGAATTGCCAAAATGTGTAAATGGGACAAAACAAACAACACATTTACTTGACCCAATTCCTGGGAAACTTATCAAGGAGCTTTTTGTATTATTAGGTCCATCAGTGTTAAATATTATAAACGTATCACTTTCCTCTGGCACTGTTCCTCTAGCATTCAAAAAAGCGGTTATTCATCCTCTACTCAAAAGACCTAACCTCGATCCTGATCTCATGGTAAACTACCGGCCGGTGTCCCACCTTCCGTTTATCTCGAAAATCCTCGAAAAAATTGTAGCACAGCAGCTAAATGAACACTTAGCGTCTAACAATCTCTGTGAACCTTTTCAATCCGGTTTCAGGGCAAATCACTCTACGGAGACAGCCCTCGCAAAAATGACTAATGATCTATTGCTGACGATGGATTCTGATGCGTCATCTATGTTGCTGCTTCTTGATCTTAGCGCCGCTTTCGATACTGTTGATCATAATATTTTATTACAGCGTATCAAAACGCGTATTGGGATGTCAGACTTAGCCTTGTCTTGGTTTAACTCTTATCTTACTGACAGGATGCAGTGTGTCTCCCATAACAATGTGACCTCGGACTATGTTAAGGTAACGTGCGGAGTTCCCCAGGGTTCGGTTCTTGGCCCTGCACTCTTTAGTATTTACATGCTGCCGCTGGGTGACATCATACGCAAATACGGTGTTAGCTTTCACTGTTATGCTGATGACACCCAACTCTACATGCCCCTAAAGCTGACCAACACGCCGGATTGTAGTCAGCTGGAGGCGTGTCTTAATGAAATTAAACAATGGATGTCCGCTAACTTTTTGCAACTCAACGCTAAGAAAACGGAAATGCTGATTATCGGTCCTGCTCAACACCGACATCTATTTAATAATACCACCTTAACATTTGACAACCAAACAATTAAGCAAGGCGACTCGGTAAAGAATCTGGGTATTATCTTCGACCCAACTCTCTTGTTTGAGTCACACATTAAGAGTGTTACTAAAACGGCCTTCTTTCATCTCCGCAATATCGCTAAAATTCGTTCCATTTTGTCCACAAGCGATGCTGAGATCATTATCCATGCGTTCGTTACATCTCGTCTCGATTACTGTAACGTATTATTTTCGGGTCTCCCTATGTCTAGCATTAAAAGATTATAGATGGTACAAAATGCGGCTGCTAGACTTCTGACAAAAACAAGAAAGTTTGATCATATTACGCCTATACTGGCTCACCTGCACTGGCTTCCTGTGCACCTAAGATGCGACTTTAAGGTTTTACTACTTACGTATAAAATACTACACGGTCAAGCTCCTGCCTATCTTGACGATTGTATTGTACCATATGTCCCGGCAAGAAATCTGCGTTCAAAGAACTCCGGCTTATTAGTGATTCCCAGAGCCCAAAAAAAGTCTGCGGGCTATAGAGCGTTTTCTATTCGGGCTCCAATACTATGGAATGCCCTCCCGGTAACAGTTAGAGATGCTACCTCAGTAGAAGCATTTAAGTCTCATCTTAAAACTCATTTGTATACTCTAGCCTTTAAATAGATTCCCTTTTTAGACCAGTTGATCTGCCGTTTCTTTTCTTTTCTTTTCTACTCTGCTCCCAACCCGCTAGCCTGTCCATCAGATGGGGACATCTCTACGCTGCTGACCCGTCTCCACTCGGGATGGTTCCTGCTGGCCCCACTATGGACTGGACTTTCGCTGATGTGTTGGACTTTCACAATATTATGTCAGACCCACTCGACATCCATTACTTTCGGTCTCCCCTAGAGGGGGGGGGGGGGGGGGGGGTTACCCACATATGCGGTCCTCTCCAAGGTTTCTCATAGTCATTCACATTGACGTCCCACTGGGGTGAGTTTTCCTTGCCCGTATGTGGGCTCTACACAGAGGATGTCGTTGTGGCTTGTACAGCCCTTTGAGACACTTGTGATTTAGGACTACATAAATAAACATTGATTGATTGATTGATGTGCCTGATGGCCGAGGGGAAAAAACTGTTCAGGTGGCGGGAGGTGTGGGTCTGGATGGACCGTAGTCTCCTGCCTGAGGGGAGAGGGGGGAATAATTGGTGACCAGGGTGAGAAGAGTCAGCTGTGATCCCACCCACACGCCTCCTGGTCCTGGAGGAGAACAGGTCCTGGAGGGATGGGAGCTTGGGGGCACATATTATAGTGAGAGTCCAGTCCATAGTGGATCTAACATAATAATGAGAGTCCAGTCCATAGTGGGGCCAGCAGGAGACCATCCCGAGCGGAGACGGGTCAGCAGCGCAGAGATGTCCCCAACCGATGCACAGGCAAGCGGTCCACCCCGGGTCCCGACTCTGGACAGCCAGCACTTCATCCATGGCCACCTGATCTGTGCCCCCCCCCCCCCCCATTCCACAAGGGAGAGGGGGGCAGAGGAGAAAAGAAAAGAAACGGCAGATCAACTGGTCTAAAAAGGGAGTCTATTTAAAGGCTAGAGTATACAAATGAGTTTTAAGATGGGACTTAAATGCTTCTACTGAGGTAGCATCTCTAACTGTTACCGGGAGGGCATTCCAGAGTACTGGAGCCCCAATAGAAAACGCTCTATAACCCGCAGACTTTTTTTGGGCTCTGGGAATCACTAATAAGTCGGAGTTCTTTGAACGCAGATTTCTTGTCGGGACATATGGTACAATACAATCGGCAAGATAGGATGGAGCTAGACCGTGTAGTATTTTATACGTAAGTAGTAAAACCTTAAAGTCACATCTTAAGTGCACAGGAAGCCAGTGCAGGTGAGCCAGTATAGGTATATATATAGGTATATATGTATATAAAGGTATATACAGTATAGGCGTAATATGATCAAACTTTCTTGTTCTTGTCAAAAGTCTAGCAGCCGCATTTTGTACCAACTGTCATCTGTCCTTTCAACCATTCCTATAAGACTCTGCAATTTCGCCTTCAACAACTAACAAGAGTTAGAAACATTCCCGTCACAGAAGATGAGCAGAATGCCATTTCTGGCATTTGTTTACAACACAATGGGATTCCGACTATTTTGGACCGGTAGTAGTCGATCCACAGCGATGGTTCCTCCAGGCTAGACTACTGTAACTCACTTCTTGTCGGGATCCCCAGCAAGAACATCCAGAAGCTGCAGTACTTACACAATAGTGCTGCCAGGATCCTGATGAGAGTGCGGAAATACGACCACATCACACCAGTTCTCAAATCCCTTCACTGGCTTCCTGTTCCACGCAGGATTGAATTCAAAGTCTCCCTATTAACCCACCAGTGCCTCCATGGAAATGTCCCCCTCTACCTCAAATAACTGCTCACCCCCAAATCCTCCACACGGCACCTCCGCTCCGGACAGACTAACCTCTTCCAACCTCCGAGGACAAAGCTACAAACAATGGGAGACAGGGCTTTCTGCTCCGCCGCTCCCAGTCTGTGGAAGGCTCTCCCTGACCACCTGAGGGCACCACAGACTGTGGATGCTTTTAAAAAAAGCCTTTTTTTTTTTAGATATATGCGTGCTAGCTCTAGGTTTCATTTTTATTTATTTTTATTATCTTTATTTTTCTTTAATACACTGTAGCACTTTGAGGTTGTTTGTTCAATGTAAAGTGCTTTTTATAAATAAAATCTATTATTATTATTATTACACCATACCTCAACGCTAACGAGGGGAAATTACACTTCAAAGACTTGTTTTTCTCACCGCAATAGGGCGAAACCATCCTTGCCCAGGCACACCCTCTTGGTTTTGGAGTGTAAATATTTGGGGTTTTGGCACCAGCCGCCAGACTAGACACGACCAACCTAAGTTTATGAGCATGAACTGATGAAGCCTACTCGGATGAGCGGCCAAACATCTTCAAAGACAAACCAAACAGTCTAGTTGCGATCGATTGAATGCCCTGAGATGACCATGACCTGGATGAATAACAACATTCATAAACAATTCAATGAAAAAAACAGGGTTAGGGTAACCCTAACCCGAACCGTAACACTACTTTTTCTTTGGCTTCTCTAGCCCTAAAACCCAGCCCTAACCCTAACCATAACCCCAACTCCAACCCTAACCCTAACCCTAACCCTACTTTTTCTTTGGCTTCTCTCTAGCCCTAAATCATAATCCTAATCCTAACCTTAATTCAGGTAGATTTACTTATTGTAAAATCCACGTCTTTGTTTACATCGTACACTCTCCCGTGTTTCCTCAAACCGAGTCGTAACGTCACACAATGTTTTTCGCCCGGGTTTAGCAGCGAATCCAGCTTTGCACTTACGAAAAACAAACACACAAATGTATATTTTATAGCGATCAGAGCAGACGGGAGGGCATGAAACGAGAACAAATGAGAACAACGATGAGAAAATATACGAGCATATCTGTCAGTCTATACCAGACCCGGGCAAATTAAGGCCCGTTAAGCGTTTCAATCTGGCCCGCCGGACATTCCCCCAAATTATTTTTTAGATCTTTAAGATGGAAAGTGTAGCTGCCATTATGATGTGCAGTGATGTTTTCTAATGACCATAAGTCTTGAACTATACAAAGTATTTCAGTGGTTGGAATCTGCGCTTTTGCATGATATACTAGTTACTATGGTCATCTAATTTGTTACGATGGTAATCTAATTAGTTGCTAAGGTCATCTAAGTCACAGCAGCTCAGACGAGGCACCAAGCAGTGTGGGTGGGGAGCGTTTCCACGGAGTGTTTTTCCTGAGCCTGAAATGCAGGTGTCAGGGACAGACGCGGAAGGAGATTTTTGCAACAAAGTGATATATCAGATGTATCAGATTGTACGTTTTTTTTTTTTTTTTTACATAATTCGCTGTGTTTGTTGCGTTTCGCTTGATTGTAAAATATGTGGATGGTGAATTTGAGAGCAGCCAGCATGGACGGATAGAACAGACAAGTCATTGTTTTGTCTGCTCGCGGAAAACAAACATCCTAATCTACGATTTGACTCCCTCGAATGGCCTTGACGCTGTGGAAACAGGACCGGGCTGTTCTGAAAAACACCCCCGAGGACACATCAATGATGGACGCTTTTGAACTCCCTCCCTCCTCAACGACACCTGGAGTCGAACTTTTGCAGATCGGCCTCAGTCTATAAAAAACATTACATCATCACACCCAAGACAATTGGGCACACACGCCCCCTCCCCCGCACCCCACGCCTTCACCACCGCTTGTTTCCCCTCGGGGTGATGGTCGGCTGGCAGCGCTTCATAGCAGCGGTCACCTTCCAGGGCCCCAACTCCCCGCCCCTATGTTGCGAGTTTGTCGTGATTAAATGTAACATGTTTATGTGTGCATTGCGTGGAGTTTTTTCCCCACTCCAGACTAGGCCCCCTTAGGAGCCCAGTCTAGATTGTATTTTTTTACTCATCTTTTTCCCCAGGGTTTTACCTTTTTTCCATCTTTTACGGGGCGCCTTGTGGCGACCCATCAGCGTTCATGTTCTGTAACCCTGTGCACTGTTTGTTTGTCTAATCTTGAACGGGTTTGTGCTGAAAACAAAGTTTCGTTGTACTTGTGCAATGACAATAAAGACCTATCTGATCTATCTGAGAGGGGGTGTGACGTTCATATGTTGTCAATATTCAGTGTTTTATCCTTAATAGTTAATATTGTAAATCCCACATTCTTTATTTCCATGTACATTCTGGGTGTCTCATTCGGTAAAAAAAATTAAAATCCCATTCCGTTTTTTAAGGCGGTCTGTCTTTTGTGAGGTTTTGTATTAGTGTTTCTAAAAATAGATACACCGGCCCCCTGATACATTTTTTTCTGTAAATTTGGCCCCCCCGGGGCAAAATAATTCCCCAGGCCTGGTGTATACCGTCTCAAATGTCCCACTGCTATATTTATCATACATTAACATTTATGACGGTTTTTTAAAACTACAGGAAATAAAAATCTTCAAACACTAACGGGGACGGCGTGGCGAAGTTGGGAGAGTGGCCGTGCCAGCAATCTGAGGGTTACTGGGTCAATCCCCACCTTCTACCGTCCTAGTCACGTCCGTTGTGTCCTTGAGCAAGACACTTCACCCTTGCTCCTGATGGGCCTGGTTAGCGCCGTGCATGGCAGCTCCCGCCATCATTGTGTGAATGTGTGAATGTGTGTGTGTGAATGGGTGAATGTGGAAATAGTGTCAAAGCGCTTTGAGTTCCTTAAAAAGGTAGAAAAGCGGTATACAAGTACAACCCATTTACTAACACTAACTATTAATGTACATGTTCGCATTGTTCAAATTCATTACGACTGGTAACACAAAAGCGTGGCAGTTTTATATTTTGTCCGGAAAAGGAAGTAAACCGTGACCCCAATAGGTACAAACAAAACCTTGAGGACGAGGCAGAGTTACAAACCGTATGCTGCTATGTTTCTCGACCTATAATGTTTTGGTTTTGGTTCTCAAAAAAGGTTGACACATTTGTACCCGAGTCCTGAACTAACACGGCCTTAGCGTAAATTTGTTTCGGTTCCGGGGCCATTTCCTCCTTACGGGTGTTGTTGACGTTGGCGCTCGTTAATTGATATTGCCAAGTCTACCTTTGCTTTGTTTCCTACGTCTCTTCCTGCCTGTTTCGATCTATCTTTCACTCTTCACCCGCGTGTGTTGGAAAGTGTGTGCCCCCTTCCAAACAATTCCCCGTACGACATTCGCCCAAAAACTGGACAAACAAACCTTGGCGTGGCTGAACTCTGACGTGAATCGGAGGGAACAGGGCGTACAGTAGTGTGTGTGTGTGTGTGTGTGTGTGTGTGACTCATTTAATTAGGGACAATCAACCAACTGCTGGAAATGTTGCCTGACAGGATGTTTGGTAATTTTTACACACCCTGCTGAACAATGACAGCTAATTAACCTTCTAAGAGCACAGAGTAGAAACCAACTGGAATGAATTGTCTAACGCAGGTGCGACAGGTGTTGATGTCACAGTTTTTTTTGAGGCGGCATATAAATGTTGGAACGGGAGAGAGACCAGGACATTCAGAGTCGAGTCTAGCTCCAGTTCGGAATTCAACACGGAACTTTATTCAGTGTGGTAAGTTTTTTTTTATATCTTGATTCCGCTATAACGATGATTACTTGGAAGCTTTTGTGTTGTCCTTGCCACAATGCTATTGTGAATTATGTTTATATAGCACTTTTCTCTAGAGACTCAGAGCGCTTTACATAGTGAATTAAGCTACATTTAAATCAGTGTGGATGGCACTGGGAGCAGGTCTTGCCAAAGGACACTGACTAGGATAGCAGAAACGAGAATCGAACCTGGAACCCCTTAAGTTGCTGGCACGGGCGCTCTACCGACTGAGCCACACCGCTCTTTTGGACATTGTTGGACTTTTTCTCCCTTTGTTATAGAATAATTTTGAGGCACTTGGTTTTTCCAATGAAACTGAACGTTTTCTGATTTCAAAATGAGTGTTTGCGAGGGAAGGTCTTTTCGTGGATCTTGGACTGTTTGGTTGTCCAACCATGTCCTTTTCTTACCCTGCAAAGGCATTGGTCATGTTACCTGTTTTTAAAAAGTGCAACAAACCAGGCCAACCTGATTCCCAAAATAACCCCAGCAAGCCCTGACCGGAGTGCGGAAAAATAAACGATGAAATGAAATTTGAATGACTAAAATTAAAGTTAAATGAGTTAATACAGTTCAAATAAAAACAAAATATCCAACCATCCATTTTCTTTACCGTTGATCGTCCCTGGGCTGGCGGGTTAGCCGGAGTCTATCCCAACTGACTTCGGGGCAGAGGCGGGGTACACTGGTACTGGTACTGGTGACTGGTACTTGTACTGGTGACTGGTTTCCAGCGAATCACAAGAAAATAAAACGATGTACAGGACTCAAAAATAAATGCACAGAAGAACATAGGTAAAAAAAAATCTAACTAAGAGCAAAACCGTAAACTCCTATCAACATCTCATACCGCTTGGAAAATGTGAGTCTATTAGAAGCGATCTGGCTTGTGCGTCAATCGGTGCATTTGGGAGCTGCATCTGCAAATGCAGGAGAAGGCTGGTTAAAGACGTAGGAGATTGTGGCTTCTTTGAAATACCTGGGTGTTCGCCTCAACAACCAAATTGACTGGGCATGCAACACAACCAACCTGTACAAGAAGGGCCAAAGCGGCCTCCACCTTTTGAGGAGACTGAAGTCTTTCAATTTGTGGAAGCCAATTCTAGCCTCGCATATGGCAAGGTGGTGGCTTCTGCCATCGTGTGTTGTGGTTGGGGGCATCATGGTTAGAAATAGAAATAGACTGAGTACGAGCGCTGACTGTGTCGTAGGCTTCCCACCAGACACAATTGCGGCTGGACAGAAGCTGACATTCATAAAGGCCTCTCTCACCCCTCTGCCCGACACTTGTAATTTTTCATTCCATTTTTTGATTAGCTTGTGTTTACCTCTTGTCCTATTAACTTTTCGTATGGGAATTTTACACTGCAGCCTTATAATTTCCCCCAATATGGATTAAATGAACTCAGTCGCATCCTATATAATCAACCCTAGTCTTATTTTTCAGTCGGTTTAGAGAAAAAAAAAAGTATTTTACAGATTTGTTGTAAATTTTGAGATACTTTACTTTGTTTTACAGGACACAATTGCATCTAGTTTGGGACATCAAAGGACGGAAAACTTCAAGATGATCGTAAACACTTTAACTCTTGTATTCCTATTTATTGGTAAGTAATTTCAATTAACGATTACAATATATAGCTAAATACCAGTGCTGACTAAATGTATCAATGGAAACAGGAATTTACAGTCAGTCTGCTGAAGGAGGACTTCAGCACACCAGGATTAGTAGACATCTCCTCCAAACAATGGATCCTGGCACCTCCGGATCCGGAATGGGCTCCCCAGGGTCCGAATCCGGTATGGAATCCTCAGGGTCCGGATCTGGTATGGGCGTAGGACCCATCGCAATGGCTACTGTAGAAGAAAGCGCGACAGACACAGCAGTTGCAGCAGCCACATCAGCCGCGGCATCAGCAACATCAGTGACGGCAGCAGCCGTGGCATTGGCTGCAGTCACTTCAGATGGATTCTCAGCCACAGATGCTGCAGCAAATGCTTCAGCGGCTGCAGAGAGAGCAGCTGCTGCTGCATCTTCTCTTTTAGCTGGAACAACAAATGCAACCGAAGCAGCACAAGCCGCAGCAGAAGCAGCAGATGCGGCTGAAATTGCTGCAGAAGCCGCAGCGGGAGTGGCAGCAGCAGCAATGGGGGATTTGGCCCCTTTGGCACAAAATTTGTCAATGGAAGCAGCAACTGCAGCAACTGCAGCGAGAGAAGCTGCAGATTTAGCAGCTGAAATAGCAAACATGGATGGGTCTGGAAACGCAACAGCTGATGCACAATTTGCCATAAACGCCGCAAGAAATGCCAGCCAACAGGCTGCGGCTGCTGCACAAAGTCTCAGTACATTACTTGATGAAACAGAACTGCCAGAAAATACAGATCCAATTGTAATACAAACTATGATGGCAGCTCAAACTGCAGCTGAAATGTCAGGTGAGGCAGCAATGGCGTCCTTAGAATCACTGGACACAGCAGAACAAGCAGTGGTTGCAGAGGCAGCAGAGCCGGGAAGTCAAGTAGCTATAGTATCTGCAGCATTAGCTGCAGAACAAGCACAAAACGGAGTGGATTTGGCAAGAGAATCCGCAGAGGAGGTATCAGAAGCGGCGGATGCATTGCCTTCAAGCGATGACGAACTTGTCGAAGCTTCAGCAGCAGCCTCCTTAGCAGCTGCAGCAGCAACCCTCGCAGCCTCAGCAGCAGCAGCAACTGGGGAAGATGTAAGCAGCGAGGTTGACGCAGCCCTTCGGAGTGCAGAGGAAGCAACTGAGGCAGCAACTTTGGCAGCTAACTTCGGTGGAGAACCAGATTCAGCAGAAGCTGCAGAGCTAGCCAGTAACGCCAGACAAGCTGCAGAAGACGCAGCAATGGCAGCAGAACTAGTGGCTGCTGCTGCAGCAGCTTCAGCTGAAGAGGGAAGCGTTCAGGCAGAGCTTGCACAGGTATCATTAGATGCGGCAATGGCATCCAGACAAGCAGCGATGGCGGGCCCAGGTGAAGTTGACGATGCTGCACAAGAAGTGGTGAGGGTATCGAGGGAAGCTGCAGAACTATTTTCATCTCTCTCCGATGAGGAACCATCCAGACTGACAGAGGTAATGCAATCAGCAGTTCAGGATGCAGAACAGGTCGCTTTGTTGACAGAAGCTACAGGAGTAGTAGCAGGAACCGTCGGCGATGGCGTAGACGCACCATCCGCTGCACTAATAGCTGCACAATCCGCTGCAGGAGCTGCCTCAGTAGCAACAGGAGCCGCAAGCGAAAGTCTTCCCGAAGCAGAAGCTGTTGATGCTGCACAACGAGCAGCGGTGGCTGGCCTCACAGCCTCTGCGGCAGCAGCTGCAGGAGTTGGTGCTGCTATCGCTGCAACAGCCGCGTCATCAGCTCTTCCTGAAGCCAATGTCGCATTGACGGCCGCAAGCGAAGCGCAGATGGCCGCCACATCATTGAGCACTGATGGAGAATTTTCTTTAGACCTTGCTGTCGCTGATGCAAATGAAGCAGCCGTAGCAGTTGAAAGTGCAGCTGTTGCTGCCACGTCAGCAGCAGGAACATCTGGATCATCTTTGGACCAGCAGCTGGCAGCATTAGCTCAGGATTCAGCTGACATAGCGGCGAGGGCAGCAAGCGCTGCAGAGGCGGCGGCTTCCGACCCAGCAACGGCGCAAATGTTAGAGGATGCCCTGGTAGCTGCCAGAGAAATTGAAGTGGAATCTGAAGCGCTGAGACAGGAGTTGGAGAATTTAGTGCTGAGTACATCACCAGAAGCCGTCACAGAGCGTGTTTCACTAGCAAGCTTGCTGGCTGCGGCGGGGGTAGCGAATGCTACTGCCGCATTCTCCAGAATGTCAGCAGAGTTGGGTTTGAGGGCGGTCACGACAGGGAGCGCCGCAGACATTGCAGCGGCGGAAGCTTTTGCGTCCGCAGCAGCACGTTCGGCCATGATCACGGTGAATAGTGCCAGGGAGGCAGTCAACATCAGGATTGATTCCAATGCTGCAAACATCAAGAAGCTGTCGCTCACGGCAGCACTTGCCGCGGTGGTTGCGGTGTTACTATGAAGCGTGTCATAAATGAAGGACTTTTGAATTCAGTGAAAAACACCATTCTATTTATACTTGTATTATATTATATACCATGTCTCAAATATGCACCTAATCATTTGGAGGCTACTGTACAAATCCAATGTTGGCAATGATTAAATTTCTTTGGAAGGAAGATGAGAGTGGCCAGTTTGTTATTCACTTTGCTATTAAAGTGTTGGATACTCATTAGCATTTGGAATGTGTGAAAGATGACAATCTCAAATGAAATTTGACAAGTACAGTGGAACACGTTCAGGTCGCTCCCGCTTATATCGACAACCCGCCTGCGGTACACGGGCATCGACACGATAGTTAACTGCTTTTGTCAGTTTACACGACACATGTTGTACCTTTGGTAACTGTTATTGATGACAATGACCCTAAATACGGTGTCGTTAAATAGTATTAAAAATGTGAACATAGATTCTCCTGTTCAGTGCAAAGTAAGCTTTATGGTTAATTTAACTTGCCTTAGAGCTCCATAACCACCACAAAAAAAAAAGGATTTGACTGAGATCTTTAGCGCATCGGCTTATTTTGGTAAGAATGTAAATATAATTAATCCAATTACATATGTACACAATGGAAGGCAAACCATATCAACAAAAATATCCTATTAGCCCCCCGCCCCCATTTTTGTTTTGTCTCTGGACAAAGTCACAAGTAAACGGCTACTTTCGGTGGCGGTTACATCGGCGCAAGCGGGTTCCACTGTACATGTTAACCCTGCCCACGCATAATTAACATTGAAATGACTGTGTGGGGTTTGAGATTGTTAAGTTAATGGAGAATATGATTGACAAGCGCCACAACTCTATGTTACATGTTGTATGTTCATGCTCGGAATGAAGAGGTTTTTGTTACATTGTTGTAATAAAAAAATCCCTGGACTGACGACTTGCTTTTTATTCCTCTAAATAGTATAATAATGATCATCACTCACAAAACAATGGCAGCACGGTGGAACAGGGGTTTGTGCATGTGCCTCACAATACGAAGGTTCTGAGTAGTCCTGAGTTCAATCCCGGGCTCTGGATCTTTCTGTGTGGAGTTTGCATGTCCTCCCCGTGACTGCGTGGGTTCCCTCCGGGTACTCCGGCTTCCTCCCACCTCCAAAGACATGCACCTGGGAATAGGCCCCTCCCACCTCCAAAAACATGCACCTGGGGATAGGCCCCTCCCACCTTCAAAGACATGCACCTGTGGATAGGTTGATTGGCAACACTAAATGGTCCCTAGTGTGTGAATGTGAGTGTGAATGTTGTCTGTCTATCTGTGTTGGCCCTGCGATAAGGTGGCGACTTGTCCAGGGTGTACCCCGCCTTCCGCCCGACTGCAGCTGAGATAGGCTCCAGCACCCCCCGCGACCCCAAAAGGGACAAGCGGTAGAAAATGGATGGATGGATAACTGCTCTGAACTGCCAAGGGTATCTGGTAGCAACACTTTCTCCTCCTTTGGCACTCTGCAGTTTATCATCCGGGTCATCTGGTATAAAGTTGTGTTTGAAATGAAACTAGTCCTAAATATACCTTGTTATTGTGCCATACCAAGCTACTCCAAAAACACACGACTGGCATCTACCATGCTAATCGCTAGGTACAATAATGTTCTGAGTTTTGCCTTAACACCGGTTGAAGAAGCGCCCATCTCGCACTTCTCTTCCTCCTCCTTCCATTTCATGGAAACCCTCAGCGCCACCAGCAGCAATCCCCCGGACCTGGGCATGGACCTCGGCTGCTGCTGGAGCGGTCATACCGCTCTGGGCGTTCTCTTCATCATCAACTGTTGTGGTGTTCCACTCTTCGCCGCCACCTGGCCTGAGATAGTCACCGTCCCTCCGGGTGTTTTCGGTGGGAGTGCAGCCTGTTGACCCTAAGCCAAGTCCTCTCTTCACCCTCCCTTGATTTTGGACTTTTGGGGCTTCTTTAACATCTGGTATGTGTTTTATTGAACAGGGCTACTGTCCGGATTGTCCATGACAGGTTGGATTTAGGTGTGTTTTCCTTGCGGTTGGTGTTTGGTTCCTGTCCAGCTTTCTTATTTTTGGTTTCCACTTCCTGCGTGCTGATTGGCAATTGGTGTTCCTGGTTGCCAATCAGAGATTCCCTTTATGTGCCAGCCCTGTCTTCTAATCAGGGATGCTTTTCTCTGGTACAACAACCACAGCTTTCCCTGCGCTTCCTGTGACTACTTCTTTGGGAATAAATACACTTTTACAGGTGTGATTTTTCCACACTTTGGGGTCACAACAACTGCAGCGATTGTGTCACGGCAAGGTGGACGGTTGGAGGGCGCTCGTTTTCGGAAGATAAACGTCATCGTTAAAACTCGCCCTGGTTCAAACCATCCAAGATACACCCTCCTATGCTCATGCGCAGAGAAAGCGGACAACACCTTGTTTCAAGGGTGGTGTTTGGAATGAATTCTATTCAATTCAAAGTTCATCATCATTGCGCAGTAAGAAACTAATTGCCCTGTACTTGAAATTCCTGCTTGTTGTCCTCAGAACGCCAGGTCACACAAACGTCTATTGTAAATAGATTAAAAAGTAAAAGAAAATACGTGTGCACTGTGCAATAATTACAAGATACATGTGCTCGGGATGTAACCTGTCTCCACTCAAGATGATCTCCTGCTGGCCCCACTATGGACTGGACTCTCACTATTATGTTAGATCCACTATGGACTGGACTCTCACTATTATGTTAGATCCACTATGGACTGGACTCTCACACTATTATGTTAGATCCACTATGGACTGGACTCTCACTATTATGTTAGATCCACTATGGACTGGACTTTCACACTATTATGTTAGATCCAATATGGACTGGACTCTCACTATTATGTTAGATCCACTTTTGACTGGACTTTCACAGTATTATGTTAGATCCAATATGGACTGGACTCTTACTATTATGTTAGATCCACTATTGACTGGACTCTCACACTATTATGTTAGATCCACTATGGACTGGACTCTCACTATTATGTTAGATCCACTATGGACTGGACTCTCACTATTATGTTAGATCCACTATGGACTGGACTCTCAAACTATTATGTTAGATCCACTATGGACTGGACTCTCACTATTATGTTAGATCCACTATGGACTGGACTCTCACACTTTTAACTAGATCCAATATGGACTAGACTCTCACTATTATGTTAGATCCACTATGGACTGGACTATCACACTATTATGTTAGATCCACTATGGACTGGACTCTCACTATTATGTTAGATCCACTATGGACTGGACTATCACTATTATGTTAGATCCACTATGGACTGGACTATCACACTATTATGTTAGATCCACTATGGACTGGACTCTCACTATTATGTTAGATCCACTATGGACTGGACTCTCACACTATTATGTTAGATCCACTATGGACTGGACTATCACACTATTATGTTAGATCCACTATGGACTGGACTCTCACTATTATGTTAGATCCACTATGGACTTGCAATGTTAAGATTTCATCATTGATATATAAACTATCAGACTGCGTGGTCGCTAGTAGTGGCTTTCAGTAGGCCTTTAATGGTGCCTTCACAGATGTGTAAGTTACCCATGTCTTGGGCACTAATGCACCCCCATACCATCACACATGCTGCCTTTTACACTTTGACCCTAGAACAATCCGGATGGTTCTTTTCCTCTTAGTTCCGGAGGACACGACATCCACATTTTCCAAAAACAATTTGAAATGTGGACTCGTCAGACCACAGAACACTTTTCCACTTTGTATCAGTCCATCTTAGATGAGCTCGGGCCCAGCGAAGCCGGCAGCGTTTCTGGGTGTTGTTGATAAATGGCTTTGGCTTTGCATAGTAGAGTTTTAGGTTGCACTTACAGATGTAGCGACCAACACTAGTTACTGACAGTAATTTTCTGCCGTGTTCCTGAGCCCATTTGGTGATATCCTTTACACACTGATGGTCGCTTGTTGATGCAGTACAGCCTGAGGGATCCAAGGTGTGTAATATCATGGCTTACGTGCAGTGATTTCTCCAGATTCTTAAAAAACTTTTGATGATATTACGGACTGTCAATGGTGAAATCCCTAAATTCCTTGCAATAGCTGGTTGAGAAATGTTGTTCTTAAACAATTTGCTCAGGCATTTGTTGACAAAGTGGTGACCCTCGCCCCGTCCTTGTTTGTGAACGACTGAGCATTCCATGGAAGCTGCTTTTATACCCAATCATGGCACCCACCTGTTCCCAATTAGCCTGTTCACCTGTGGGATGTTCCAAATAAGTCTTGGATGAGCATTCCTCAACTGTCTCTGTCTTTTTTGCCACTTGTGCCAGCTTTTTTGAAACACGCTGCAGGCGTCAAATTCCAAACGAGCTAAAATATTTGCAGAAAACGACGTTTTCTAGTTCAAACATTAAATATATTTTCTTTGCCGCCCATTCAATTGAGTATAGAGTGTAGGATGCATTAAAAAGAAGACATCCCTCGCCATGTCTTTCATAATGATTGTGAACGAGAGGCAACATTCCAAACAAAAAAGTGCAGTTCCCCTTTAAAGTCTTGCCTGTTGATGTTTTCCATGTGTTCTGATGTAATCAATGCATTAAAAAAAAATAATTCACTGCATAGGAGAAAGTTTGTTTTTAAATAGTCAAAACCGTTCAGCCTTATCCTTGACTTTACTCACTTTACAACATTCCTTCCATAGTTTAAAGTAGTGTGAAAGGTATGTTTTTTCTGCCTGAAAGCAGATGTCGGTCATAGACTCATTAACCCGTTAACGAGCACACCTAAGCCATGCAGAAATGTAATGTTTTGTCACACAGTTCCCTGGGTGCAGGGCGCGGTCACCCGGCCACATGCAGCTGTGGCTCATCATCAGACTCTCCTTAAAAGTGCCGCATTCCTGTTCTACAGTTCATCAGCCCTGTACCTGCCTTGCCTCACGTCCTCACCCCAAGAGCCTTCAGGCCTGCGAATCAGCGGGGATCTTGGAAACACACTCCGGTCATACTTGCCAACCTTCCTGAAGTTTCCGGGAGATTCCCGAATTTCAGTGCCTCTCCCGAAAATCTCCCGGGACAACCATTCTCCCGAATTTCTCCCGATTTCCAGCCGGATAACAATATTGGAGGCATGCCTTCAAGGCCTACTGATAGCCACTACTACCGACCACGCAGTCTGATAGTTTATATATCAATGATGAAATCTTAACATTGCAACACATGCCAATACGGCCGGGTTAACTTATAAAGTGCAATTTTAAAATTCCCGCCACACTTCCGGTTGAAAAACTCCTTTGGATATGATTTATGCGCGTGACGTCACAAAATCCACGGAAGTGGTTGTACCCCATCGACCCGATACAAAAACCTCTTGTTTTCTTGGACAAAATTCCACAGTATTCTGGACATCTGTGTTGGTGAATCTTTTGCAATTTGTTTAATGAACAATGGAGGCTTCAAAGAAGAACGTTGTAGGTGGGATCGATCGGTGTATTAGCGGCTAAGTACAATACTTACAGCAACACAACAAGGACTACTTACTACGCCTAGCCAAACCCACGGATGAAGTCCTTCGTCGCGCCGTCGATCGCTGGAACGCAGGTGAGCACGGCTGTTGATGGGAAGATGAGGGCTGGCTGGCGTAGGTGGAGCGCTAATGTTTTTATCATAGTTCTGTGAGGTCCGGTTGCTAAGTTGCTAAATTAGCCTTAGCGTCGTTAGCAACAGCATTGTTAAGCCTTACCAGGCTGAGAATTTTTAACCGTGTAGCTACATGTACATGGTTTAATAGTATTGTTGATCTTCTGTCTATCCTTCCAGTCAGGGGTTTATTTCTTTTGTTTCTATCTTCATTTGAGAACGATGCTATCACGTTAGCTCAGTAGCTAAGTGTGTCACCGATGTATTGTCGTGGAGATAAAAGTCACTTTAAATGTCCATTTCGCGTGCTCCACTCTCATTTTCAAGAGGATATAGTATCCGAGGTGGTTTAAAATACAAATCCGTGATCCACAATAGAAAAAGGAGAGAGTGTTGAATCCAATGAGCCAGCTTGTACCTAAGTTACGGTCAGAGCGAAAAAAGATACGTCCATCACTGCTTCTCTATTCCTTCACTGTAACGTTCCTCATCTACAAATCTTTCATCCTCGCTCAAATTAATGGGGTAATCGTCGCTTTGTCGCTCCGAATCTCTCGCTCCATTGTAAACAACGGGGAATTGTGAGGAATACTAGCTCCTGCGACGTCACGCTACTTCCGGTACAGGCAAGGCTTTTTTTTATCAGCGAGCAAAAGTTGCGAACTTTATCGTCGATTTTCTCTACTAAAGTTCTCAACTTTTGGTCGCTGATAAAAAAAGCCTTGCCTGTACCGGAAGTAGCGTGACGTCACAGGTTGAAAGGCTCCTCACATTTCCCCATTGTTTACACCAGCAGCGAGAGCGATTCGGACCGAGAAAGCGACGATTACCCCATTAATTTGAGCGAGGATGAAAGATTAGTGGATGAGGACCGTGAGAGTGAAGGACTAGAGTGCAGTGCAGGACGTATCTATTTTCGCTCTGACCGTAACTTAGGTACAAGGGTTCATTGGATTCCACACTTTCTCCTTTTTCTATTGTGGAT
Source organism: Entelurus aequoreus (assembly GCF_033978785.1). Classification (NCBI taxonomy): domain Eukaryota; kingdom Metazoa; phylum Chordata; class Actinopteri; order Syngnathiformes; family Syngnathidae; genus Entelurus; species Entelurus aequoreus. The sequence goes on from NC_084735.1 coordinate 7,001,141, forward strand.
CACGGATTTGTATTTTAAACCACCTCGGATACTATATCCTCTTCTACGCGAAATGGACATTCACAGTGACTTTTATCTCCACGACAATACATCGGCGAAACACTTTAGCTACGGAGCTAACGTGATAGCATCGGGCTTAAATACAGATAGAAACAAAAGAAATAAACCCCTGACTGGAAGGATAGACAGAAGATCAACAATACTATTAAACCATGGACATGTAATTACACGGTTAATGCTTTCCAGCCTGGCGAAGTTTAACAATGCTGTTGCTAACGACGCCATTGAAGCTAACTTAGTACGGGACCTCGACAGAGCTATGCTAAAAACATTAGCTCTGCACCTACGCCAGCACTCATCTGCTCATCACGACCCGTGCTCACCTGCGTTCCAGCGATCGACGGCGCGACGAAGGACTTCACCCGATCACCGATGCGAGGAAGTCAAGGTGAGGACAGCGGTGCGGCGGCGGGCGTTTTAGCTTTCAACGACACCCCAGCCGCCATCAGAGTCGGCAAGAAACATATATTTCCCCAAAGTTACATACGTGACATGCACATAGCGCCACGCACGTACGGGCAAGCGATCAAATGTTTGGAAGCCAAAGCTGTACTCACGGTAGCGCGTCTGCTATCCATCTCAAAGTCCTCCTGGTTGTGTTGCTGCAGCCAGCCAGCTAATACACCGATCCCACCTACAGCTTTCTTCTTTGCTGTCTTCATTGTTCATTAAACAAATTGCAAAAGATTCGCCAACACAGATGTCCACAATACTGTGGAATTTTGAGATGAAAACAGACGACTTAATAGCTGGCTACAATGCTGTCCCAATACTTTTGTTCACTCTGTGACGTCACGCGCATACGTCATCATACATAGACGTTTTCAACCTGAATTTTAGCGGGAAATTTAAAATGTCACTTTATAAGTTAACCCGGCCATATTGGCATGTGTTGCAATGTTAAGATTTCATCATCATCATCATCATCATCACCATCGGCAGTGATGGAAGCAGATCAGAATCATATCCATATTTAAGTGTTACTTCTTTCTAAACTCCTATAGTCATATTTTCATCAGCTAATGTCTCGTGTGGTACAAAGTGCTTGCATTCGAGTGTCCTTGATTAGAGAGGCAGAGCGCTGTTGAGACTGCCATAACATTCCTAAGATAAGGAGCACAGTGCAGTGCTGAGCTTGGGGGGACAGGAGGTAGAGGGGAGACCGAGCTAGACCGGGCGTGGGAACGCTGGTGTACTAGATTGGTCTCACGTTTGTCCTCTAAGCTTGGAGAATAAACCACAAAATACCAACTACTGCCTGTTGATTGAATATAAACATCAGCTTATTGCCATAAAAAGAATCTGGGAGAGACTAGCAATCTGAATTCCCCATTGGAGGAATGCTGGTCAACGCAACAATTTGGGGGCTTCGTCCGAGATGGCACGCTGTTGATTGATGACTTCTTGCAATCTTCTGGACAGACTCAAATGGCCAATACAAGGTGAGCAGAGCCTTTTTATATAAAATCTGCTTTAGGAGTCTGTCCTGAAGTCTGTAAGTCAAACACTGTTTTGTAATCCCAGGCACAAATCGGTGATTTTGATAGATTGATTGCATTTTTGCCGAGCCTGCCATTGCATTAAAATTGTAAATAAGTGGTCAACTCAGGCCATTGTGTCTCGATTACCGTGACGGGCAGTTTCATTGACGAGTGAACTAATAGTTGGGTGTAGCTTACCCTAGGAATTTGGTCGTCCCTTAATGAGTTCGGGTTGCAAGATCCCAGTGACGATAATAGGGCATTGAAACGTAAGGAAAAGGCTGGAGGCCATTTGTAAAAGGTACAATAAAGACTCCCGGGTTGCAAGATCCCAGTGACGATAATAGGACACTAAAATTAAGAAAATATAGACACAATGGCCTTGGAGTGTGACAAACAGAAATGTGATGGCAGCGGGGGAGGATTGTGATGAATAATTACTGTTTAATGATCAATTGAATGGACGGTTGTCGACAATGGAATTAGCAGGTAGAGAAAATAGAAAAAAAAAAAGAAAGAAAAGTAACTGGAAGTTTTATGGTAAAGTGAAACGCAGAGATAAGGGTAGGTGCAGCTTTTTCTTGTGTGTGCGTGTGTGTGTGTGTGTGTGTGTGTGTGTGTGTGTGTGTGTGTGTGTGTGTGTGTGTGTGTGTGTGTGTGTGTGTGTGTGTGTGTGTGTGTGTGTGTGTGTGCGCGCGCTGGTGAAAATGGAACACGCAGAGAGAAAGCTTGCGTGAGAGTGTGCTCGTGTGAGAGAGAAAAAGGAACAGGGTTGGTGCTCGAGAATTTAAGAGTTTGGCGTATGATAAAAGTAAACGGGGATTACGTGGAAAAACGAAATGCAGCAAAAGAACCGATGATTAATGAGACAAATAGGACAGAATAGACTGATTGGTGTTTTGCCTGCCGCGCATGCGCAAGACAATTCAAACGACCCACCCAGACTTTGACTAGGCCACCGCCCCCTACTCCAGTGAGAAGGAGAGAGAGAGAAAAAGAGAGCAGGTGAAGGAAGAGTTAGGGTACAGGAGGTTGGTTGTAAAGGAAAACGAAAGGGAAGGAAAGATGAGAAAGTGACAAATGAAGGTATTCGTAAATGGTATGCTGTTGATTGTGGTTAGCTGCAAGTTTGTTTATTTGTTTGTTTAGTTGTTTGAGTGAAATGGGAAGAAATCAATAGGAATAATTACATGCAAAATGGAATAAAACTATGAGTGCGATAGATAATGAATGAATACATGAAATAAGTTTATTTTGGTCCTATAATCAACCATCAACCATTTTGTGTGAGCAGTTTAACAGTACATATTAGACAAATTAACAATCATACACATTTACACACAGAAAGAAAAATAATGACCGAAAAACGAATAGGCGGAAGCCAAAGCTTATATTGGCCTATGCTATACATTCACTGAACATTAAATTACCTGGAACATCAACGTTAAAAGAGAAAGTATTAACCCCTTATTTTGCACATCTGACCATTTTCCTCCAGCAGAGGGCAGTGCACACCAGACATTTTTGACACATGACATTAACAATGGGGGCCTACTTCAATATAAGTCTCTGGCCGATGCATACATGCAAGCCATTGTTGACCTTGCTTTCTCACCTGTACCTCAGGGAGGGAACTTTTGGCCAAACACTTTGGACAAAGTTAACCCTGATATACACGGTGCCAACAACAACATATGGCAGGGACATTTTATTCATCCCATGCAAAATTGGGCTAATGACAGAGCAACAAGGAAACGACTACTTAAATTACAGATCGCTGAAGATAAAAAGTTAAAAGAACCAAAAGGTCAAAGATCAGCAGGGTATATTCAGCAGTGGGTGACCTTGCTTTTGAGTTCCAACAGGTGGAGGAAAGAATCCTCAACAGACGTGCGACCAGACGGTTGGACCCGGGTGGTGGACAACACAATGCTTCAAAGCCAGTCTGGGGTAGAAACTATTTTGTCCGTGATCAGCCTGGTCACTGGAGTCGTGACTGTCCGAACATTTCCGAACAGGAAAGGTTCCGTCGTGCCAACAAACGAACACGAAGGCATGGCAGAGGACGCCCACATCAGGAGCCCCAACAGGAAGTACCGACAGGACCCCTGCTGGACATGAGTGTCAACGGACAATGTTAACAGCCACCCATTCGATTCTGAATGCAGAGGTACAAAAAAACTGTGTGCTGCCTCTTTAAAGGTCAAAGGCTTCGCTGGGGTCACAAGAAGGTTACCTGTCACCAAACCACTCCCGGTTCAGATTGCTGGACCTCCTTTACAGACTGTACCCTGACATTCAAATCGCACAGAAGGAACCTTCCTGGTGTTACCTGACGGCTCAACCACCAAGCTGCGACACCACTACCAAGGCTCCTCCATGAGCTCATACCACAGCCTGAAACAACAGGAATGGCTGACATCCAACTGCTCTAACAGTGAAAACCCTGGCTGACTGAGATGCTTCCGTGTGTTCTGCCACCCGACTCGCCATATGTTATGATTATTTATATATGTTGGAACTCAAGGTGTGGCTGCTCATGTTGACCTATCTTTGCAACAGCTAGCATGGTATAAGATGGACACAATTGATGTCCCACATTGTTCCCTTGCTCTCTGTCTCGCCTACAAAACCAAAGAACTTAGGTCCAATAATAAGACACGGCGTAGCTGCCAAACATTACACCGACACCCAAATACCACATTTTCAATTGTTTAGGTTTAGCACATAGTTGTGTTAAACACATAACTATGGGCTGCACTTTAGACACCTGTAGGCTACGAGGAGCTAGCAGCTACACAACAGCTGAGCTAAAACGACACATTACACATTTAAGCATATCAAATAATTATAGTTGCTCATTACATACACATAGTCGTCAAGACAGAAGTCTGATAGAAAGTATTCAGTAACAAACGTGTCCGCATCATTCAACTTTCTACAACATGAGCTTGACTTAATTAATTATTGGGGCCACCAGGTGTGGTAAAAAATCAAAATACTATTGCTAAAGCATCCGCCACAAGGGTAGTATTTTTCTAGTATTGGTGACAATATAAATATAAGCATATTTTGTTACTTTCACCATATTGAATAAGTTACATAAAAGTTAGAGGTTAGTTGAGTTTGAGTTATTTGTGATATTGCTAAGGGGTCCTCTACCCTAACAACACCCCCCAGTGGACCATAGAGGCTAAAGAGACAATCATTGACCTCAAACATGACCTGTCCTCCGCTACTTGACTATTAGCTGACCTTTTTCTTAGATGTTTCTGAAAGTGATAGTATGACTAACACAGTCCTTTTTTCAGAAACAGAAGGGGGTGAGTGAGGGTGGATACAGACTCCTTGGAACAAAATCAACAATCATCCGACTCTGACACATTCCATAGTTTTAACATTTTTCCCGTGGGTAAGAAGTTATAACTAATTTTAATTTGAAAATAATGATTTTACACATCGATAGTAGTTTAGTAGATCGAATTTAGAATATGGAGGAGGTGAGGGTGAACCATGTATAGTCTTTGATTTCACTGATATGATCAATACGGTACAAGGGAAAGGTACGTACTGACTTGTGTTGACAATCACAGTGGTTGGCCGGAATCAACAACAACCTCAAAAGACGATGCAATATCAGTAATTAAATGACTTGTGAATGACATGGTTTCCCCAAAAAGATTAGGTCAGACAACGGCAACCATTTAAAAAAAAAAAACTCACTTAGCCTTGGTCGAAAAGGCTTTCGGACTAGAACACAGGTTTGGGGTACCATCCTGAGTCCCAAGGTAAGGTTGAAAGGATGGACCAGAACATCACAAACTAATTGGCTAAAATCTGTGCACAGACCAAATTTAATTGGATCGACATGTTGCAATTAGCGTTAATGATCATTCTGGCTCTGGGGTTCCTGTCGCTGGCCGGCCTGGCTGCGTGAGGGCGGTGGTCCCTGGTTCCCTGGGCGCCACACCTACTGTTTGTGGGTTGGGCTCTCTGGGGGCTGGGGCCGTACTCTGGCTCCCGCACACACTGGGAGTCAAATGTATTGCACATACAGATTCACATATACTCACACACATACATACATACATACATACATACATAGGTACCTACGCTCCCACATACATACACAGATACAGTACATATCTACATACTCAAAGTTCGTACATCCACACACACATTCATTGTACAAACATACACATACTGTACATATACATTCACTGTACAAACATACATATACACATACTGTACATATACACTCACTGTACAAACATACACATACACATACTGTACATATACATTCACTGTACAGACATACATATACACATACTGTACATATACACTCACTGTACAAACATACATATACACATACTGTACATATACATTCACTGTACAAACATACTGTATACACATACTGTACATATACATTCACTGTACAAACATACATATACACATACTGTACATATACACTCACTGTACAAACATACACATACACATACTATACATATACATTCACTGTACAAACATACATATACACATACTGTACATATACATTCACTGTACAAACACACATATACACATACTGTACATATACATTCACTGTACAAACATACATATACACATACTGTACATATACACTCACTGTACAAACATACACATACACATACTATACATATACATTCACTGTACAAACATACATATACACATACTGTACATATACACTCACTGTACAAACATACATATGCACATACTGTACATATACATTCACTGTACAAACATACATATACACATACTGTACATATACATTCACTGTACAAACATACATATACACATACTGTACATATACATTCACTGTACAAACATACATATGCACATACTGTACATATACATTCACTGTGCAAACATACATATACACATACTGTACATATACATTCACTGTGCAAACATACATATACACATACTGTACATATACATTCACTGTACAAACACATATACACATACTGTACATATACAAGTACATATGCACACATACACTCATGCACATAATCACGTTTCATCAAACATATATTAACGTTGTTGCCCTAGGGTAAACTGGGTAACACATGGCACACTGACAAAGCTTAACCTATTGTTACTATAACAATCTACAAGGTTAATATAGGTTGCTTCTCTTTCTTCCCCTCCATTTTTCTGCATTCTTTCGTATCTCAAGTTATCATTACGTATATGTATTGTTGCATTTGAACAATTGTATTGTTGATAATAAAGGTAAAGTATTGGTATTGTTCATTATCAATAGCGCTATTTCTATTGGTATTTGTATTCATCCATTTGTAGTGTAATAATGCTCATTGTCATTTCTGTATTATTTTTTATTTTCGCTGACTTTATCTTTTGCTATTACTTTTACTATCATATTTGTACATGTCCTATTTGCTGATGTTTCTCAGTTGTTGTTGTTGTTGTTGTTGTTGTTGTGTTTGCTGTTGTTGTTTTTGTCTCTCTGTCTAATCCCCCTCTTGTCCCCACAATTTCCCCCTCTGTCTTCCTTTTTTTCCTCTTTCTATCCCCTCCTGCTCCGGCCCGGCTGCACCAAATGATAATATAAATACATTTAATAAAGTCAAATACAAATAAGGCAACAAGAGAAGTATCCTACACTTCTCTTTTGTAAAGTAAATCTGAACAGCCGATATGGGCATCTACATCTACTATATGATTTGCCTGAGAAGCTGGACAGGACAAAAACAAAAAAAAGAAGGAAAGGCCATGTAACACAGTGGTAACATTGCCCCTGTGATAACTTTTCTGCAATGTGTTGCTGCAATTAAATTCTAAGTTCATGATTATTTGCAAAAAAAAAAGAAAACGTTCTTAGTTCCAACATGAAATATCTTGTCTTTGCAGTCTATTCAATTGAATATAAGTTGAAAAGGATTTGTTGTATTCTCTTTTTATTTACCATTTACACAACGTGACAACTTCACTGCTTTTAGGGTTTGTACAATCTCCACAATACCAAAATAAGTCAGCCCGTGCCCAAGGGCCTATTTTTGAGCCATTTAACAGATTGGTGCACCAGGAAGGGTCAATGTCACCCCAATTTGTTGGGCGACCGAGATGGGCCTGTGAAATAAAAACACTTGTAATTCAACTTTTGAGCTACAGGGAAGAAAGTGTGGGTCAGTAACACAAGCGAGCCCGTGAAGAGTGTTTAACCACACTAATGATGTCCTGGGACCAGGCCTGGCCCTAACCAATCTGGCGCCCTAGGCAAGATTTTAGGTGGCGCCCCCCCCACACACACACATTGGCAGTGAAGTGTATATCACAAGAAACCGAATAGCTTTGTCTTTGACCTTTTTTTTTACTTAAAGAAAGCAAATTAACATATTATATGAGAACGTTATGTTATGATTATCTTTAACTGAATCACAGCAGTGCTCAAATTAAAAAACAGCATTCCCTCTCATGTGATATTGCTTAATTAACATTAATGATGTGCACTTTAACAACTACACTTACAACTATACCTAATATATAAAGGGGTGGAAAAGTGACTATTACCTGCAGGGCAAACATTAGCTAACCAGAAGGCAATAACAATGTAAACAAAAAACACCTGCTTAAAAGATATAATACAAATGTCCCTGAGGAATGTAAGGTGAGAGTACTGTAATTACCTAACGTTACATTATTATTTTCCATAACAATTTAGCCCCCTCCACAATATTAACCCGACGTTAAAACAGAACTAGCTATTTATTGATTAGCAATTGCTGAATCATGTAACATTAGCTTAATGCTAAAAAAGCCAGGTTACTATCACATTCTGTAACAGACAAATCATTTCATGTAGGCTAACGTTACCTACCTGCTACCTCTGTCTTTTTCTCGTTTCCCCTCCTCTTCTTTTCTCTTTTTTCTTCCCTGGGCACCTGACAGTTTTGGCCGTTTTGACATCTTGTGTTGATTTTTTGATGTGGTAAGAGTCATGATACGGGAAGGGAGGGGGCGCACGGTGAGGAGGGATGGGGGGGCGTAATGTTGTAAAAAATAATATTTCTATTAAATAGGCTTTACTTTGCATTTTAATTAACGTGGGATTATTTTTTGTATTTAGAAATAATAGTACCAACTTTTTTTTTTTTTTTTCTCCAAGATTTGTGGCACCGGCGTGGCGCCCCCTGATGGACGGCGCCCTTAGCATTTGCCTATACGGCCTATGCCACGGGCCGGCCCTGCCTGGGACAAACACTGCCCATGAAGGAAACTTAGACTTAGACTTAGACAAACTGTAATGATCCACAAGGGAAATTGTTCAAAACATAGTGGGGAGCGCCATCCTGTGGACAAACCGTGGATAACAAGAGGGAGTGTGCAAAGAGAAAAATGCCCTATTTAGAAGATTTCTAAAATGAAGAACGAAGGAAGCTGAAAAATAAATATAAGACGTATAAAAATAAGCTAACAAGTGTTATGAGACAAAATGAAAGGGATTATCATGGAAGAAAATAAGTGGTACATGGAAAGTACTGAATAATATAGTAAAAAAGATAATAATGTAATTGTAAATCAACCAAGAGATATAGCCAATGACTTTAAAGGTAATTAAGTTGAGGTAATCCGCATTCCATTTTTATTAAAAAAAAAGTTGAGGAAAACGAAATTATTGACATTGTAAAACAAAATGCAAAAACAAAAGATCCACTGATCGGACGGGTGTGGACATGACACTCGTACAAAACATCATACAAGGTATTATTAAACCAGTGACATGGTTTAAAGCAGGGGTGTCAAACTCAAATACAGAGTGGGCCAAACTTTTAGAACTGAACAAAGCCGCGGGCCAAGGTTGAACAAATGAACCTTTTAATAGGGACCCAAACAAGTTTTACATTGAATATTCAATCAATCAATCAATCAATGTTTATTTATATAGCCCTAAATCACAAGTGTCTCAAAGGGCTGCACAAGCCACAACCACATCCGCGGTACAGAGCCCACATAAGGGCAAGGAAAAACTCACAACCCAGTGGGACGTCGATGTGAATGACTATAAGAAACCTTGGAGAGGACCGCATATGTGGGTGACCCCCCCTCCCCCCCTTCCCCCTCTAGGAGAGACCGGATGCAATGGACGTCGAGTGGGTCTGACATAATATTGTGAAAGTCCAGTCCATAGTGGATCTAACATAATGGTGAGAGTCCAGTCCATAGTGGATCAAACATAATAGTGAGAGTCCAGTCCATAGTGGATCTAACATAATAGTGAGAGTCCAGTCCATAGTGGATCTAACATAATAGTGTGAGAGTCTAGTCCATAGTGGATCTAACATAATAGTGAGAGTCCAGTCCATAGTGGATCTAACATAATAGTGAGAGTCCAGTCCATAGTGGATCTAACATAATAGTGTGAGAGTCCAGTCCATAGTGGATCTAACATAATAGTGAGAGTCCAGTCCATAGTGGATGTAACATAATAGTGAGAGTCCAGTCCATAGTGGATCTAACATAATAGTGTGAGAGTCCAGTCCATAGTGGATCTAACATAATAGTGAGAGTCCAGTCCATAGTGGATCTAATATAATAGTGAGAGTCCAGTCCATAGTGGGGCCAGCAGGAGACCATCTCGAGCGGAGACGGGTCTAGCAGCACAGAGATGTCCCCAAACGATGCACAGGCAAACGGTCCACCCCGGGTCCCGACTCTGGACAGCCAGCACTTCATCCATGGCCACCGGACCTGTGTCCCCCCTCCCCCCGTCCACAAGGGAGAGGGGGGCAGAGGAGAAAAGAAAAGAATCGGCAGATCAACTGGTCTGAAAAGGGGGTCTATTTAATATATATTGATGTTTTTAATATAATGTATATTGAACAAAGAAGGCTTATTTAACTTTATCGTGACATGCAAAATCGGGTTTCAAATTTTCTTTAAAAAAATTGTTTTGTCTTGAAAATCAACTTTTACCTTGAAAATCATTTTTTGTCATGAAAATCAACTTTTACTTTGAAAATCATTTTTTTCTTTAAAAAAAATGTTTGTCTTGAAAATCAACTTTTACCTTGAAAATCATTTTTAGTCATGAAAATCAACTTTTACCTTGAAAATACTTTTTTGTCATGAAAATCAACTTTTACCTTGAAAATCATTTTTTTCTTTGAAAAAAAATGTTTGCCTTGAAAATCAACTTTTTACTTGAAAATCATTTTTTTCTTCAAAAAAATGTCTTGAAAAGTAACTTTTACCTTGAAAATTATTTTTTGTCATGAAAATCAACTTTTACCTTGAAAATCATTGTTTTCTTTAAAAAAATGTTTTGTCTTGAAAATCAACTTTTGCCTTGAAAATCATTTTTTGTCATGAAAATCAACTTTTACCTTGAAAATCATTTTTTTCTTGAAAAAAAAATGTTTGTCTTGAAAATCAACTTTTACTTTGAAAATCATTTTTTGTCATGAAAATCAACTTTTACTTTGAAAATCATTTTTTGTCATGAAAATCAACTTTTACCTTGAAAATCATTGTTTTCTTTAAAAAAAATGTTTGTCTTGAAAATCATCTTTTACCTTGAAAATCATTTTTTGTCAAGAAAATCAACTTTCACATTGAAAATAATTGTTTTCTTTAAAAAAAAATGTTTGTCTTGAAAATCAACTTTTACCTTGAAAATCATTTTTTGTAATGAAAATCAACTTTTACCTTGAAAATCATTTTTTTCTTTAAAAAAAATGTTTGTCTTGAAAATCATCTTTTCCCTTGAAAATAATTTTTTGTCATGAAAATCAACATTTACCTTGAAAATAATTTTTTTTGTCATGAAAATCAACTTTTACCTTGAAAATCATTTTTTGTCTTAAAAATCAACTTTTACCTTGAAAATCATTTTTTTCTTTAAAAAACATGTTTTGTCATGAAAATCAACTTTTACCTTGAAAATCATTTTTTTAATGAAAATCAACTTTTACCTTGAAAATCATTTTTTTCTTTTAAAAAAAAACGTTTTTCAAGGTAAAAGTTGATTTTCAAGACAAACATTTTTTTTTAAAGAAAAAAATGATTTTCAAGGTAAAAGTTAATTTTCTAGACAAACAGGTAAATTTTGATTTTTATGGAGCCCTTAAAGGGACATGGGGAATTTTTTTTTCAAGGTAAAAATCAACTTTTACCTTGAAAATCATTTTTTGTCATGAAAATAGACTTTTACCTTGAAAATAATTTTTTTCTTAAAAAACATTTTTTGTCTTGAAAATCTTTTTTTGTCATGAAAATCATTTTTTGTCATGAAAATCAACTTTTACCTTAAAAATCATTTTTTGTCGTAAAAATCAACTTTTACCTCGAAAATCATTTTTTGTCATGAAAATCAACTTTTACCTTGAAAATCATTTTTTTCTTTAAAAAAAAATGTTCGTCTTGAAAATCAACTTTTACCTTGAAAATCATTGTTTTCTTTAAAAAAAATGTTTGTCTTGAAAATCATCTTTTACCTTGAAAATCATTTTCTGTCATGAAAATCAATTTTTACCTTAAAAAAATCATTTTTTTGTTTAAAAAAAAATGTTTGTCTTGAAAATCAACTTTTACCTTGAAAATATTTTTTTGTCTTGAAAATCAACTTTTACGTTGAAAATCATTTTTTGTCATGAAAATCAACTTTTACCTTGAAAATCATTTTTTTCTTTAAAAAAAAATGTTTGTCTTGAAAATCAACTTTTACCTTGAAAATCTTATTTTTCTTTAAAAAAAATGTTTGTCTTGAAAATCAACTTTTACCTTGAAAATCTATTTTTCTTTAAAAAAAAATGTTTGTCTTGAAAATCAACTTTTACCTTGAAAATCATTGTTCTTTAAAAATCTTTTTTTGTCATGAAAATCAACTTTTACCTTGAAAATCAGTTTTCTTCAAAAAAAATGTTTGTCTTGAAAATCATCTTTTACCTTGAAAATCATTTTTCGTCATGAAAATCAACTTTTACCTTGAAAATAATTTTTTTCTTTAAAAAAAATGTTTGTCTTGAAAATCAACTTTTACCTTGAAAATCATTTTTTGTCATGAAAATCAACTTTTACCTTGAAAATCATTGTTTTCTTTAAAAAAAAATTTGTCTTGAAAATCATCTTTTACCTTGAAAATAATTGTTTGTCTTGAAAATCAACTTTTACGTTGAAAATCATTTGTTGTCATGAAAATCAACTTTTACCTTGAAAATCATTTTTTTCTTTAAAAAAAAATGTTTGTCTTGAAAATCAACTTTTACCTTGAAAATCTTATTTTTCTTTAAAAAAAATGTTTGTCTTGAAAATCAACTTTTACCTTGAAAATCATTGTTCTTTAAAAAAAAAAAATTCTGTCATGAAAATCAACTTTTACCTTGAAAATCATTGTTTTCTTTAAAAAAAATTTTTGTCTTGAAAATCATCTTTTACCTTGAAAATCATTTTTCGTCATGAAAATCAACTTTTACCTTGAAAATCATTTTTTTCTTTAAAAAAAAAATGTTTGTCTTGAAAATCAACTTTTACCTTGAAAATCATTTTTTCTCATGAAAATCAACTTTTACCTTAAAAAATCATTTTTTTGTTCAAAAAAAAATGTTTGTCTTGAAAATCAACTTTTACCTTGAAAATATTTTTTTGTCTTGAAAATCAACTTTTACGTTGAAAATCATTTTTTGTCATGAAAATCAACTTTTACCTTGAAAATCATTTTTTTCTTTAAAAAAAAATGTTTGTCTTGAAAATCAACTTTTACCTTGAAAATCTTATTTTTCTTTAAAAAAAAATGTTTGTCTTGAAAATCAACTTTTACCTTGAAAATCTATTTTTCTTTAAAAAAAATGTTTGTCTTGAAAATCAACTTTTACCTTGAAAATCATTGTTCTTTAAAAATCTTTTTTTGTCATGAAAATCAACTTTTACCTTGAAAATCAGTTTTCTTCAAAAAAAATGTTTGTCTTGAAAATCATCTTTTACCTTGAAAATCATTTTTCGTCATGAAAATCAACTTTTACCTTGAAAATAATTTTTTTCTTTAAAAAAAATGTTTGTCTTGAAAATCAACTTTTACCTTGAAAATCATTTTTTGTCATGAAAATCAACTTTTACCTTGAAAATCATTGTTTTCTTTAAAAAAAAAATTTGTCTTGAAAATCATCTTTTACCTTGAAAATAATTGTTTGTCTTTAAAATCAACTTTTACGTTGAAAATCATTTGTTGTCATGAAAATCAACTTTTACCTTGAAAATCATTTTTTTCTTTAAAAAAAAATGTTTGTCTTGAAAATCAACTTTTACCTTGAAAATCTTATTTTTCTTTAAAAAAAAATGTTTCTCTTGAAAATCAACTTTTACCTTGAAAATCATTGTTCTTTAAAAAAATAAAATTCTGTCATGAAAATCAACTTTTACCTTGAAAATCATTGTTTTCTTTAAAAAAAATGTTTGTCTTGAAAATCATCTTTTACCTTGAAAATCATTTTTCGTCATGAAAATCAACTTTTACCTTGAAAATCATTTTTTTCTTTAAAAAAAAATGTTTGTCTTGAAAATCAACTTTTACCTTGAAAATCATTTTTTGTCATGAAAATCAACTTTTACCTTAAAAAAATCATTTTTTTGTTTAAAAAAAAATGTTTGTCTTGAAAATCAACTTTTACCTTGAAAATATTTTTTTGTCTTGAAAATCAACTTTTACGTTGAAAATAATTTTTTGTCATGAAAATCAACTTTTACCTTGAAAATCATTTTTTTCTTTAAAAAAAATGTTTGTCTTGAAAATCAACTTTTACCTTGAAAATCTATTTTTCTTTAAAAAAAATGTTTGTCTTGAAAATCAACTTTTACCTTGAAAATCATTGTTCTTTAAAAATCTTTTTTTGTCTTGAAAATCAACTTTTACCTTGAAAATCATTGTTTTCTTTAAAAAAAAATGTTTGTCTTGAAAATCAACTTTTACCTTGAAAATCATTTTTTGTCATGAAAATCAACTTTTACCTTAAAAAAAAAAATTTTTTTCTTTAAAAAAAAATGTTTGTCTTGAAAATCATCTTTTACCTTGAAAATAATTTGTTGTCTTGAAAATCAACTTTTACGTTGAAAATCATTTTTTGTCATGAAAATCAACTTTTACCTTGAAAATCTTTTTTTTTTTTTTTTTTAATGTTTGTCTTGAAAATCAACTTTTACCTTGAAAATATATTTTTCTTTAAAAAAAAATGTTGTCTTGAAAATCAACTTTTACCTTGAAAATCATTGTTCTTTAAAAATCTTTTTTTGTCATGAAAATCAACTTTTACCTTGAAAATCAGTTTTCTTCAAAAAAAATGTTTGTCTTGAAAATCATCTTTTACCTTGAAAATCATTTTTTGTCATGAAAATCAACTTTTACCTTGAAAATAATTTTTTTCTTTAAAAAAAATGTTTGTCTTGAAAATCAACTTTTACCTTGAAAATCATTTTTTGTCATGAAAATCAACTTTTACCTTAAAAAAATCATTTTTTTCTTAAAAAAAAAATGTTTATCTTGAAAATCAACTTTTACCTTGAAAATCATATTTTGTCATGAAAATCAACTTTTACCTTGAAAATCTTTTTTTTCTTTAAACCCTCAGGTTTCTGGCAGGGCCGCTCTACCCACTACGCCATGCCGCCACCTTGAAAATCATTGTTTTCTTTAAAAAAAATGTTTGTCTTGAAAATCAACTTTTACCTTGAAAATAATTTTTTGTCATGAAAATAAAATTTTACCTTGAAAATCATTTTTTTCTTAAAAAAATTTTTTTTGACTTGAAAATCAACTTTTACCGTGAAAATCATTTTTTTTTATCATGAAAATCAACTTTTACCTTGAAAATCAACTTTTACCTTGAAAATCATTGTTTTTTTGTTTAAAAAAATGTTTGTCTTGAAAATCAACATTAACCTTGAAAATCATTGTTTTCTTTAAAAAAAAAATTTGTCTTGAAAATCAACTTTTACCTTGAAAATCATTTTTTGTCATGAAAATCAACTTTTACCTTGAAAATCATTTTTTTTCTTTGCAGATGTGCATCAGTGAGGCGTGTTCTGTGTTTGTTCTTGATGAAGTTCATGTCAGAAAAGGCTGATTCACAAAGATAAGATTTTTCCTCATTGTTTGCGGAACCTTCTTAATCTTTTGGACATATTTTCACAGCAATCTGGCCTTAAGCTTAATTATGATAAATGTAAAATGTTAAGGATCAGAAATCTAAAGGGAGCGTCCTTTCGAATGGAATGCAAAGTGCCTGTTTTGTGGACAGATGGACCAGTTAACATACTTGGTGTTGTTGTCCCAGAAAATCTGGAAGATCTAGGCTCAGTAAATTATGATAATCGACTAAGAAAGCTGGACAAAATTATGCAATTATGGAAAGGGAAATCCCTAACCTTGTATGGTAAAATGTCTATTGCCAACTTGTTAATTATTCCTCAATTTATTTATTTGTTTTTGTCATTACTAGCTCCATCACAAAACTTTTTTAAGATTTATGAGCGGAGGGTCTTCGATTTTGTCTGGAACGGCAAACCAGAAAAGATTAAAAGAAAGGTTTTGTACAAAGAGTATGAATATGGGGGCCTGAAACTTCTCAACCTTGAAGCTATGTGTCTGTCTTTAAAAGCATCAATTGTTCCAAAGATGTATTTAAACATTGAGTGGTACACAAATGTCCTGTTGGACAAAAAACATGTACTGTATCAAAAGAAATTGTATCCTTTTTTACAAGTGATCCCCTCCCAGAGAGTCTGCTGGGAAACATGGCGGGGTTCATAAAGGAAACAATCCACTCATAGTGGTGTTTTCAATTTTATGTGCCAGAAAAAAGAGAGGATATTTTGCAGCAGTTAATATGGATGAACTCTAATATTGTAATGGATGGAAAGCCTTTCTTTTGGAAAAATATGTTTGAAAGAGGAATCATTTTTGTCAATGATATTATCAATGAGAATGGTAAAATTATGAAGTATGATGAATTTAGAGCTATGTATGGTGATGCTTGCTCAAGCTTTTCATTTTATCAACTAACTGGAGTCATTGGGAAAAGATGGAAACAAATAATTAATTATGGAACTACTAAATTATTAGTTTGTAAACCTCTAATAAGAAATTCTAGTTGGCAAAAAGGAACTAAAATAAATAGAAAAATATATAATTTTTATTTAATAAAGAAATCTTTGAAGGCTGCCCCATACAACACATATGGAAAATGGGAGGACTTTTTTGACTGCCCGTTGCCATGGGATGCCATATTCAAACTAATCTATAAAACCACTATCGATGTGCAAAATCGTTATTTTCAAATTAAAATTAGATTTAATTTAAAAAAATTAAAAAAAAAAATTAAAAAAAACATTTTTTTTTTTTTTTTTTTTTTAGAACAGGCCCGCGGGCGACTCATCTGGTCTTTACGGGCGACCTGGTGCCCGCGGGCACCGCGTTGGTCACCCCTGTATTAGAGTAAACTACAAAAAATATGTACAAAATAAAAGTATAAAAATTGGTGATGATTTTGTGGTAAAAAAGGTTGATACAAAAATCACACAATTCTGCAATGTCAATCATAAACTTTTATTTAAATAGCGATATAAATAGTAATATAAATAATAACAACACATTTCATTTAGACACACTCCAACACACTTCACAGTCGGCGATGAGAGTGGAAATAATACAAAATAAAAAGGCAATGCATGCAGAAATATCAGTCATTCACGTCCAAAACAGAAAACAACTCGGCATGGAGTCAAATATCGACACAAAATAAATAAAAGCAACGTTAAAAAGTTGAGTTTTGCCATTCGTCTTGAGAGTTCCAGAAGGAAGGCAGAAGGCTGACCCCCCAGCTCCGGAGCTTGGTCCTTTAGGGTGGGGACAGGAAGTCAGAGGAGCGAGGGGACGGGTGGGGGAGTGTAGGTGGAGAAGGTCTTTGAGGTACATGGTGTCGTGCTTTTAAAGTGCATAGGTTGTGGTTGTTACCTTATTGACCTGTCATATCGTGGTTGTTACCTTATTGATCTGTCATATCGTGGTTGTTACCTTGACTACCGCTCATATCGTAGCTGTAACCATGACTACCTATCACCTCGTGGCTGTTACCTTGACTAGCGGTTGGTAACTTAATGATAACTTTGCTGCCTTTGATCTTAACGATAGGAGGACTATCATTGCTATCTGGAGGTAACTTCACTATTATTTTGCTGCCATGGACGTGAACAGCAAAATCTAAGTTTTCTTCATTTGGGCAATCGACTTGTGTATCTTGTCCTTCAGTGATATCACCAGAAGCTTCAATATCATTAACTGGTGTATCTTGTTCATTAGTGATATCACCAGAAGCATCTACATCATTAACTGGTGTATCTTGTCCTTCAGTGATATCACCAGAAGCTTCAATATCATTAACTGGTGTATCTTGTTCATTAATGATATCACCAGAAGCATCTACATCATTAACTGGTGTATCTTGTTCATCGGTGATATCGCCAGAAGCATCATCATCATTAACTGGTGTATCTTGTTCATCGGTGATATCGCCAGAAGCATCATCATCATTAACTGGTGTATCTTGTCCTTCAGTGATATCACCAGAAGCATCATCATCATTAACTGGTGTATCTTGTTCATCGGTGATATCGCCAGAAGCATCATCATCAATAACTGGTGTATCTTGTTCATCGGTGATATCGCCAGAAGCATCATCATCAATAACTGGTGTATCTTGTTCATCGGTGATATCGCCAGAAGCATCATCATCAATAACTGGTGTATCTTGTTCATCGGTGATATCGCCAGAAGCATCATCATCAATAACTGGTGTATCTTGTTCATCGGTGATATCGCCAGAAGCATCATCATCAATAACTGGTGTATCTTGTTCATCGGTGATATCGCCAGAAGCATCATCATCAATAACTGGTGTATCTTGTTCATCGGTGATATCGCCAGAAGCATCATCATCAATAACTGGTGTATCTTGTTCATCGGTGATATCGCCAGAAGCATCATCATCAATAACTGGTGTATCTTGTTCATCGGTGATATCGCCAGAAGCATCATCATCAATAACTGGTGTATCTTGTTCATCGGTGATATCGCCAGAAGCATCATCATCAATAACTGGTGTATCTTGTTCATCGGTGATATCGCCAGAAGCATCATCATCAATAACTGGTGTATCTTGTTCATCGGTGATATCGCCAGAAGCATCATCATCAATAACTGGTGTATCTTGTTCATCGGTGATATCGCCAGAAGCATCATCATCAATAACTGGTGTATCTTGTTCATCGGTGATATCGCCAGAAGCATCATCATCAATAACTGGTGTATCTTGTTCATCGGTGATATCGCCAGAAGCATCATCATCAATAACTGGTGTATCTTGTTCATCGGTGATATCGCCAGAAGCATCATCATCAATAACTGGTGTATCTTGTTCATCGGTGATATCGCCAGAAGCATCATCATCAATAACTGGTGTATCTTGTTCATCGGTGATATCGCCAGAAGCATCATCATCAATAACTGGTGTATCTTGTTCATCGGTGATATCGCCAGAAGCATCATCATCAATAACTGGTGTATCTTGTTCATCGGTGATATCGCCAGAAGCATCATCATCAATAACTGGTGTATCTTGTTCATCGGTGATATCGCCAGAAGCATCATCATCAATAACTGGTGTATCTTGTTCATCGGTGATATCGCCAGAAGCATCATCATCAATAACTGGTGTATCTTGTTCATCGGTGATATCGCCAGAAGCATCATCATCAATAACTGGTGTATCTTGTTCATCGGTGATATCGCCAGAAGCATCATCATCAATAACTGGTGTATCTTGTTCATTGGTGATATCGCCAGAAGCATCATCATCAATAACTGGTGTATCTTGTCCATCGGTGATATCGCCAGAAGCATCATCATCAATAACTGGTGTATCTTGTTCATCGGTGATATCGCCAGAAGCATCATCATCAATAACTGGTGTATCTTGTTCATCGGTGATATCGCCAGAAGCATCATCATCAATAACTGGTGTATCTTGTTCATTGGTGATATCGCCAGAAGCATCATCATCAATAACTGGTGTATCTTGTTCATCGGTGATATCGCCAGAAGCATCATCATCAATAACTGGTGTATCTTGTTCATTGGTGATATCGCCAGAAGCATCATCATCAATAACTGGTGTATCTTGTCCATCGGTGATATCGCCAGAAGCATCATCATCAATAACTGGTGTATCTTGTTCATCGGTGATATCGCCAGAAGCATCATCATCAATAACTGGTGTATCTTGTTCATCGGTGATATCGCCAGAAGCATCATCATCAATAACTGGTGTATCTTGTTCATTGGTGATATCGCCAGAAGCATCATCATCAATAACTGGTGTATCTTGTTCATCGGTGATATCGCCAGAAGCATCTACATCATTAACTGGTGTATCTTGTTCATCGGTGGTATCGCCAGAAGCGTCATCATCATTAACTGGTGTATCTTGTTCATCTGTGATATCACCAGAAGCATCATCATCATTAACTGGTGTATCTTGTTCATCTGTGGTATCACCAGAAGCATCATCATTATTTGGTGTATCTTGTCCATCTGTGATATCACCAGAAGCATCTACATCATTAACTGGTGTATCTTGTCCATCGGTGATATCACCAGAAGCATCATCATCATTATTTGGTGTATCTTGTCCATCTGTGATATCACCAGAAGCATCATTATCATTAACTGGTGTATCTTGTCCATCCGTGGTATCGCCAGAAGCATCATCATCATTAACTGCTGTATCTTGTCCTTGAGTGATATCACCAGAACAATCATCATCAATAACTGGTGTATCTTGTCCATCAATGGTATCACCAGAAGCATCATCAGCATTAACTGGTGTATCTTGTCCATCAGTGATATCATCGATACCACCAGCATTATCATCAGGCATCATGTCGTTGACGTCTTCAACCACTTTGTCGTCGTCATGGTTTCCATGGCCATAGTGACCTCCCGCTGTGTGGTCGTCATGGTGATGGTTGTAGTAAGAGTGAAAGTAAGAATATAAATATTCCTTCACACGTTGAACGAGTCCCTCGGTTCCTTCATGTTCCTTCACGCTTCTTCTGGAATGTTCTGCTCCATCGTCACCGTGCGAGTCGCCAAAGTGTCTCTTTGAAGGCAGACTGTTGCTTCCTGTTTGGAGGGAACGTGGTCACATGTCAGCGTGTACTGGTGTACTTCCTGTATTGCAGTACTTCCTGTATTGCAGTACTTCCTGTATTGCAGTACTTCCTGTATTGCAGTACTTCCTGTATTGCAGTACTTCATGTATTGCAGTACTTCATGTATTGCAGTACTTCCTGTATTGCAGTACTTCATGTATTGCAGTACTTCCTGTATTGCAGTACTTCATGTATTGCAGTACTTCCTGTATTGCAGTACTTCATGTATTGCAGTACTTCCTGTATTGCAGTACTTCATGTATTGCAGTACTTCCTGTATTGCAGTACTTCATGTATTGCAGTAATTCATGTATTGCAGTACTTCATGTATTGCAGTACTTCATGTATTGCAGTACTTCCTGTATTGCAGTACTTCATGTATTGCAGTACTTCCTGTATTGCAGTACTTCATGTATTGCAGTACTTCATGTATTGCAGTACTTCCTGTATTGCAGTACTTCATGTATTGCAGTACTTCCTGTATTGCAGTACTTCCTGTATTGTTGAAGGGGTTGGAGGACTTACCGGCTAACAGGATCAGAAGTATGAAAGTCTTGATCATGGTTTATGTCCTGTGATGTCCCAGATGAAGTATTTCCTGTAAAACAGTGAAAATTGAATATTTGATGGAAATTCCGAAGACGGTGTCAAGACCATGGACATCTTAGTACCAAAGCCATGGATCACTATTGTTTGTCCTCTAGGACTCAACTACAGCTACGCAACCGTTCCAGATTGGGACTGTGCAGTTAGACCGAAGCAGAACAAAGATGTCCATGGTCCAAAAAGTCTCTTTGGAAACAATTCAGAAGATGGTGTCAAGACCATGGACATCTTAGTACCAAAACCATGGATCACTAGTGTGTCCTCTAGGACTCAACTACAGCTCCGCAACCACTACAGATTGGGACTGTACACTTAGACCGAAGCAGAACAAAGTCCAAGATGTCCGTGGTTCAAAACATCCCAAAACACCTGAAAGTCTTTCTACAAAACTCCAGGAGACCAAGTCCAAGAACATCCACAAGGACACGCTACACCTTCAAGTTATCATGGTAAGATGAAGAAAGGACTCACCCCGCTCAATGTAGTCTGCTCTTTGGTTCCGGACTGGAGCTGGACTTGACTCTTGATGTGCTGGTCTGTGTCCCAGTCCCACATTTATACACCGCCAGGACACCGACACAAGTCCCGCCCTCGTTAGGAGACGTTGGCAATGAACTTAATTACCGTACTTTCCGTGTCTTTGTTCAGGGTGGATGACTCATTGTTCAGAACATGTCGTCTATTGTTGCACTTGAGGACTAGAACGCAAAGAAACCTTAAAAACTCATCCAGTTTTTAGGATCCAAATGAATATTCACCTGAGATTTAGTTTACTTCCATGTTTGACTGAAGTTTTAGTTGACTTTTCTGGGGGATTCTTCATTTGGTTTCTGCGGACGCCAAGTCTGATTATGTCTCTGAGTGGTTGCCTTGGCAACAGTCAAACACACAATTGTACACAACAAGCGTGTCAGAGGTTGGCCACACCACACGGTTCTGGCTGTCTTCAGACCCCCTTGGTGAGGGCGGGGTCAGCTTGGCCAATCAGGTGTTACGGAAAGGGGTCCGGACTGAGTCCACACAGAGACCAGACCTCCTGGAAGTGTCAAAGTGGAGCAAAAGGTGCATGTGGAGTCAATAAGGTGGTGTTCTTCTGAGCTGGGTGGGTGTGTCTGTGTACTGTGCGTACATCAGAGTACAGTACAGGGTACACTACAGGGTACAGTACAGGGTACAGTACAGGGTACAGTACAGGGTACAGTACAGGCAGTACCTTTTCATGCACTAAAACCAGGGATGGATCCTGGGGAAGGATGGATGTGTCCGTAGAAACATGTACTTTGGCAGTGGGGGGACACATTTCTATATACAAATATATATTACCATCATCAACAGATATGTTATTATTATTATTATTATTATTACATGTAGCTTGCCACCATCAACATATGTTGTAATATTATTATTATTATTATTATTACATGCAGGTTGCCACCATCAACAGATGTTATTCTGATTATTGTCATTATTATTATAAAATGTTTATTACTATAATTATTATTAATTATTATTATTATTATTATTATTATTATTATTATTATTAAATATATAGTACCCACCATCACCGTGTTTATTATTATTTTTATTGCATATAGCTTGTCACCATCAATGTGTTTATTATTATATTATTATTATAATTACAATTATTAAATGTTTCTTACCATCATCAATAGGTTTTACTCTTATTACTGTTGTTATTATTTGTATTAAATGTATCTTACTACCATCAACATGATTATTATTATTATTATTATTATTATTATTATTGTATTATTAATATTAAATGTATCTTACCACCATCAGTGTTTATTATTATCATTATTATTACTGTTGTATGATTACATGTATATTACCACCATCAATGTGTACATTATAATTATTATTATTACTATTAATAATAATGGTATTAATAATACAAGTATCTTACCACCATCAACATGATTATTATTATTATTAATAATTGTATTATTATTATTAATAAATGTATCTTAACATTATCAACATGTTTATTATTATTATTATTAATGAATGTATCTTACCACCATTACTCTGTTAATTATTATTATCATTATCAAATGTATTTTACCACATCAATGTATTTATTATTATTATTTTATTTAATTTGTATTATTATTAAATGTATTTTAACACCATGAATGCATTTATTATTATTATTGTATTTTATCTTTTATTATTATTAAATGTATCTTACCACATCAATGTGTTTAATATTATTATTATATTTTTTTAATTTTATTATCATTAAATGCATTTATTATTATCATGATTATTAAATATATGTGAGCACCATCCTAGTTTGAATGTGCAGTGAATGAATGCGTCAGATGAACACATTAATTAGTCGTTCCCATTAACACGCCAAAAAACGTCTGCGTGCGTCTGTGTGTGTGTACGCGTAATTGGGTGTGGTAATTAGTAGTTTAATGTGAAATACCACACGGTACAAAAGTGTAAGGCAGGTGAGGCACTTTGAATGTTTTTGTAACTTGAAAGTCATTTGTTCTAATGCTTTTGTTTTGTTTACTTGGGTGAAATGGTAGCAACAAGCACATGGCAGCATGTTCCCGAGTTATCAGCCGGTCTATGGAGGGAGGCGGAGTTACGAGTTTAGCCACTTCTGCTTCAGTTGCTTGGCACTGAGTTAGTCTGCCGGTTGGAGTTGTCACCACATTGCCCTTTTTGTTGTCCTGTACCACGTCTTTGGTTACAATGTCATTGTCTGTGCCAGGGCCGGCCCGTGGCATAGGCCGTATAGGCAAAAGCTACGGGCGCCGTCCACCAGGGGGCGCCACGCCAGTGCCACAAATGTTGGAGAAAAAAAAAAGAGAAAAAAAAAGTTGGTACTATTATTTCTAAATACAAAAAATAATCCCACGTTAATTAAAATGCAAAGTAAAGCCTATTTAATAGAAATATTATTTGTTACAACATTACGCCCCCTCCCCCTCCCCCCGCACGGTGCGCCCCCTCCCTTCCCGTATCAAGACTCTTTTTGGACGTCACCACATCAAAAAATCAACACAAGATGTCAAAACGGTCAAAACTGTCAGGTGCCCGGGGAAGAAAAAAATAGAAAAGAAGAGGAGGAGAAACGAGAAAAAGACAGAGGGAGCAGGTAGGTAACGTTAGCCTACATGAAATGATTTGCCTGTTACAGAATGTGATAGTAACCTGGCTTTTTAGCATTAAGCTAATGTTACATGATTCGGCAATTGCTAATCAATAAATAGCTAGTTCTGTTTTAACGTCGGGTTAATATTGTGGAGGGGGCTAAATTGTAATAGAAAATAATAATGTAACGTTAGGTAATTACAGTACTCCCACCTTACATTCCTCAGGGACATTTGTATTAGATCTTTTAAGCAGGTGTTTTTTGTTTACATTATTATTGCCTTCTGGTTAGCTAATGTTTGCCCTGCAGGTAATAGTCACTTTTCCACCCCTTTATATATTAGGTATAGTTGTAAGCCTAGTTGTTAAAGTGCACATCATTAATGTTAATTAAGCAATATCACATGAGAGGGAATGCTGTTTTTTAATTTGAGCACTGCTGTGATTCGGTTAAAGATAATCATAACATAACATTCTCATATAATATGTTAATTTGCTTTCTTTAAGTAAAAAAAAAGAAGGACAAAGACAAAGCTATTCAGTTTCTTGTGAGTATATACACTTCACTGCCGATGTGGGGGGGCGCCACCTAAAATCTTGCCTAGGGCGCCAGATTGGTTAGGGCCAGGCCTGGTCTGTGCCCTTCACGTAAGACTGTTTAGCCTCAGGGAACGGGGCTATTCTCGTTTTTTGGGGGTAACTTTCAACATGGGCCACACCACAACTTCTTTGGGCACCTGTTGACCCCTTTTTTGGTCAAAAGGGTCCTGCCCATCCCTTGACCACAATGGGGCAGTTCTCGGACCTTTTGTAGGCACTGGGGGGGCCTTCATGGGTAGTGTCCAGTCAAATTGCGGCCATGTGAGTTCTGGACCTTTTGGGAGTAAAGTAAGTAAGTAAAGTACCAATAATTGTCACACACACACTAGGTGTGGTGAAATGTGTCCTCTGCATTTAACCCATCCCCTTTTTCACCCCCTAGGAAGTGAGGGGAGCAGTGGGCAGCAGCGGTGCTGCGCCCGGGAATCATGTTTGGTGATTTAACCCCCAATTCCAACCCTTGATGCTGAGTGAGGGAGGTAATGGGTACCATTTTTATAGTCTTTGGTATGACTCGGCCGGGGTTTGAAATCACAACCTACCGATCTGTACCATTGGACCTTCATGGGTAGGATCCACTCTTAATGCGGCCTTATGTGTCCAGGGTATTTTGGGGGTACAGAGTAAATATGAAAAAAATTAAATACAAATGTCTCAAAAGGGGGGAGAACGGTGGGACAGGAGTTAGTGCATGTGCCTCATAATATGAAGGTCCTGGGTTCAATCCCCGGGCTTGGGGTCTTTCTCTGTGGAGTTTGCATGTTTTCCCCGTGACTGCGTGGGTCCCCTCCGGGTACTCCGGCTTCCAACCACCTCCAAAGACATGCACCTGATGGCAACACGAAATGGTCCCTAGTGTGTGAATGTAGCGTCCAGTCAAATTGTGGCCGTGTGAGGCAGAGACTTCAAGGACCTCAACAAGATAAGATTCCAACACGCAGACGAAGCGGTGACGGGACGAAATCACAAGGCCCCCAGAACATTCCGTCTCGTATCGTGCGTCCTGGACCTGCTTTGCATGAAATATGTGACCACTCCTTTTAGAGGCGGCCTTAGTATTGTTGACTGTGGAACTCCTGAATAAAAAGAGGGACGCAAGAGCTGGACCTTAGAGCATAGGGCGAGACTGGGACTAAGTGTGCAGCTCCATGCGTTCTCCTCATGAGCTAAATTGAACTCTGTCTCTGATTGATTCCTTGCTTCTTGTCTGATTGATAGATGTCATCAGTGTTTGAACCTGACAAAGTTTCAAAGCAGACACCAGACCTCCTGGAAGTGTCAAAGCAGAGCAAAAGGTGCACGTGGAGTCAATAATGTCAATATTATTATTATTATGATTATGATTATTATTAGTAGTATTATTATTATTATTACATGTAGCTTGCCACAATCAACATATTTTGTAATATTATTACTATTATTATTATTATTATTAAATGCAGGTTGCCACCATCAACAGATGTTATTCTGATTATTATTATTATTATTATAGTTATCATTAAATGTTTTTTACCATCATCAACATGTTTGTTATTATTATTATTATTATTATTATTATTATTATTATTATTATTATCAAATATATAGTACCCACCATCACCGTGTTTATTATTATTTTTATTGCATGTAGCTTGTCACCATCAATGTGTTTATTATTATATCATTATTATCATTACTATTATTTCATTTTTCTTACCATCATCAATAAGTTTTACTCTTATTACTGTTGTTATTATTTTTATTAAATGTATCTTACCACCATCAACATGTTTATTATTATTATCATTTATTGTGTTATTAATATTAAATGTTTCTTACCACCATCAGTGTTTATTATTATCATTATTATTACTGTTATATGATTACATGTATATTACCACCATCAATGTGTACATTATAATTTTTATTACTATTATTAATAATGATATTAATAGTACAAATATCTTACCACCATCAACATGATTATTATTATTAATAATTGTATTATTATTAATACATGTATGTTACCATTATGAACATGTTTATTATTATTATTAATGAATGCATCTTACCACCATTACTCTGTTAATTATTATTATCATTATCAAATGTATTTCACCACATCAATGTATTTATTATTATTATTTTATTTTATTTCTATTATTATTAAATGTATTTTAACACCATGAATGTATTTACTATTATTATTATTGTGTTTTCCTTTTATTATTATTAAATATCAATGTGTTTATTATTATTATTCTATTTTATTTTTTATTATCATTAAATGATTATATTATTAAATATATCTGAGCACCTGTCAAGGCGTGGACTATGGTGTGGTTTTTTTTATCCCGTGGTGCAAATGATTTGGACCGGACATGGCATGAAGTTAAATACATGATTTACTATTAACACTCCAAAAGGGGATAAACAAAAGGCACGCACAAGGGCGGAAGTAAAAAACTTGGCTATACAAACAAAAACTCGCACAAAGGCAGGACTATGGACAAAAAAACAAAACTTGCAAACTATGGCATGAAAAAAGAAAACTTACTTGGATGTGAAAAGGGCATGAAAAAGAGCAGCATGGATCATAAGGGTGTGTAGAGAGTGTGGTGTCGCCAGGCTGACCAACAGAAAATGAAAAGCTTAAATAACACAGACATGATTAACAACAGCTGCGTGACTCAAAACGTGAAACAGGTGCGTGACATGACAGGAGAAACTAATGGGTTGGTATGGTGACAAAACAAACAAAAGTGCACAAAGAGTCCAAAAGCAAAACAGCACATGGCCAAACAAAAACATGATCAACACAGACATGACAGCACCATCCTAGTTTGAATGCGCAGTGAAAGAATGCGTTAGATGAACACATTGATTAGTCATTCCCATTAACACGTCAAAAAACGTCTGCATGTGTGTATGCGTAATTGGGTGTGGTAATTACTTGTTTAATGTGAAATACTAAACGGTACAAATGTGTAAGGCAGGTGAGGCACTTTGAAGTTCTTTGTGACTTGAAAGTCATTTGCTCTAATGCTTTTGTTTTGTTTACTTCGGTGAAATGGTAGCAACAAGCACGTGGCAGCTCAGGTACGCCTCCAAATCTAACTGTGGTGACTAAGAGTACTACAGCGCCTCTCGGTATGATTGTTTTGTAGAAAGTCAAGGGTAAAAATACCCGCTTAAACGTGAAAGCAAATACTGCTTTTTATGATGAACTCATTCAGTGCACTCAGGACAAGAACTTGGCGACCTGGGTTACGCACTAGTCAGTCCTGAATGTGTGACGATGTGGCATGTGACACATTCGGTCTTGACTCTGGTTGTTCCTACTTTGTACATTCTGTTCCCTTCCGTCATGTTTACTGTGTCTGTTTTGTGTTCCCTAGTTATCAGCCGGTCTATGGAGGGAGGCGGAGTTACGAGTTTAGTCACTTCTGCTTCAGTTGCTTGGCACTGAGTTAGTCTGCCGGTTGGAGTTGTCACAACATTGCCCTTTTTGTTGTCCTGTACCACGTCTTTGGTTACAATGTCATTGTCTGTGCTCTTCACGTAAGACTGTTTAGCCTCAGGGAACGGGGCTATTCTCGTTTTTTGGGGGTAACTTTCAACATAAGCCACATCTTCTTTGGGCACCTATTGACACCTTTTTTTGGTCGAAAGGGTCCCGCCCATCCCTTCACCACAATGGGGCAGTTCTCTGACCTTTTGTAGGCACTGGGGAGCTTTTCTGGGTAGCGTCCGGTCAAATTGCGGCCATGTGAGTTCTGGACCTTTCAGGAGTACCAGTGGACCTTCATTAGTAGGGTCCACTCTGAATGCAGCCATGTGTGTACAGGGTCTTTTGGGGGTACAAAGGGCTGCACAAGCCACAACGACATTCTCGGCTCAGAACAAACTCAACCCACCTCAACTCTTCCCTTTCATCATGTTTACTGCGTCTATTTTGCACGCAGCGGTTTCTCTTTAGTCTTGGCTAGTTTAACCACTTCTGCTTCAGTTGCTTGGCACTGAGTAATTCTGCTGGTTGGAGTTGTCACCACATTGCCCTTTTTGTTGTCCTGTACCACGTCTTTGGTTACAATGTCATTGTCTGTGCCCTTCACGTAAGACTGTTTAGCCTCAGGGAACGGGGCTATTCTCGTTTTTTGGGGGTAACTTTCAACATGGGCCACAACTTCTTTGGGCACCTATTGACACATGTTTTTGGTCAAAAGGGTCCCGCCCATCCCTTGACCACAATGGGGCAGTTCTCTGACCTTTTGTAGGCACTGGGGAGCTTTTCTGGGTAGCGTCCGGTCAAATTGCGGCCATGTGAGTTCTGGACCTTTCGGGAGTACCAGTGGACCTTCATTAGTAGGGTCCACTCTGAATGCAGCCATGTGTGTACAGGGTCTTTTGGGGGTACAAATGGCTGCACAAGCCACAACGACATCCTCGGCTCAGAACAAACTGAACCCACCTCAACTCTTCCTCTTCATCATGTTTACTGCGTCTATTTTGCGCTGCAGCGGTTTCTCTTTAGTCTTGGCTAGTTTAACCACTTCTGCTTCAGTTGCTTGGCACTGAGTAATTCTGCTGGTTGGAGTTGTCACCACATTACCCTTTTTGTTCTCCTGTACCACGTCTTTGGTTACAATGTCATTGTCTGTGCCCTTCACGTAAGACTGTTTAGCCTCAGGGAACGGGGCTATTCTCGTTTTTTGGGGGTACCTTTCAACATGGGCCACAACTTCTTTGGGCACCTATTGACACCTTTTTTTGGTCAAAAGGGTCCCGCCCATCCCTTGACCACAATGGGGCAGTTCTCTGACCTTTTGTAGGCACTGGGGAGCTTTTCTGGGTAGTGTCCGGTCAAATTGCGGCCATGTGAGTTCTGGACCTTTCAGGAGTACCAGTGGACCTTCATTAGTAGTGTCCACTCTGAATGCAGCCATGTGTGTAAAGGGTCTTTTGGGGGTACAAAGGGCTGCACAAGCCACAACGACATCCTCGGCTCAGAACAAACTCAACACACCTCAACTCTTCCCCTTCATCATGTTTACTGCGTCTATTTTGCGCCGCAGCGGTTTCTCTTTAGTCTTGGCTAGTTTAACAACTTCTGCTTCAGTTGCTTGGCACTGAGTAATTCTGCTGGTTGGAGTTGTCACCCACATTGCCCTTTTTGATGTCCTGTACCACGTCTTTGGTTACAATGTCATTGTCTGTGCCCTTCGCGTAAGACTGTTTAGCCTCAGGGAACGGGGCTATTCTCGTTTTTTGGGGGTAACTTTCAACGTGGGCCACACCCCAACTTCTTTGGGCACCTGTTGTTCAAAAGGGTCCCGCCCATCCCTTGACCACAATGGGGTAGTTATCTGACCTTTCGTAGGCACTGGGGGGCCTTTGTGGGTAGCGTCCGGTCAATTTGCGGCCATGTGAGTTCTGGACCTTTTGGGAGTACCATGGGTAGAGTCCACTATTGTTCAAACCCAAGGACTTCAAAGCGGAGAGATGACAGGATCTGCCCAATTTCCAGACGACCTCTTTTTGAAGTATTTTACGAACTTTTTTTGAACTATTTTACGAACTCTTTTTAAACTGACCTTTTCTGTGAATTGTTTACGACCTTTTCTGTGAACTTTTTGCGACCTTTTTCCTTTGGAAACAGTGGTGGCCATGTGGTCGGGGAGGGTCCAAAATAAAAGAAGGAGGCATGCGATCTTTTAGGAGAGCGTACTGGAGACTGTACAAGAGTACGGTGTGTCCAGGCGTGTCTCCTCAATTGAGTCCAAATTGAATTCTGGCTCTGTTCAATTCTTTGCCTCTTGTCTTGTTTAATAGATGTCATCAGTGTTTGAACCTGACAGAAGGAACAAAAAGGAAAAAAAGTGTATGCGCAATTGTGCATGTAAACAATCGAATGTTGTATGAGTAGATATGTGTATATGTACTGTATTGTCTGGACCATAGGGCGCACCGGACTGTAAGGCGCACTGCCAATGACTGGTCTATTTTCAATCTTTTTTTTTTTTACATATATAAGGCGCACTGGATTATAAGGCACATTAAAGGAGTCATGTTATTATGATTTTTGTCTAAATGTAAAATACTTCCTTGTGGTCTACACAACATGTGACGGTGGTTATTTGCTCAAAATGTTGCATAGATGATGTTTTACACATCATCTTCAAGTTGCTTTCTGACAGTCGCTTAAGGATGCGCCGTTTTGTGGGCGGTCTCATTTACGTGCCTCCACTTTGACAGCGTCTTCTCCCCGTCATCTTTGTTGTAGCGGTGTAGCGTGTCAAAAGATGGCGCTAACTGTTTTATTGACATTCAGACTTTACTTCAATCAATAACGGAGCGGCATCTCCTCGTCCGGAAACAACAACATGAAAAAGCATCCGACCGGAACTCTCTAATAACTAAAGTTCCTTGGGTGAATAATGTAAACTCACTACACCGGTATGTTTTACTGCTTTCATGGTGAGTTTACTGACAGATATAAGTAAGAACTTTACACTACTTTATATTAGAAATGGCAACAGCGGAGAATGAATGTCACATAACAAGGACTACAAAGGCGCTAATTTTCAGGACTTATGCAGATCCCAAGTACAGATCAGCAGGTACCAGAAGGTAAGAAAAGTTGCTTTTGCATAATATTGCGAAACAAAACACCAGATAATATGTCTTATTATACACACACCATCATAATACTCCTATGTTGAAGCACAGTACAATCCATCAAGCGGTGCGGCTTCATAGCTTACCAAAACTTTACTAAAACATTTTTGATAGATTTTCGAGCGCCGTGTGTAATGTTCTATATTCTCAATGGAACATATAAAATGTACTTGAGTCATATTGCAGTCTACACGTATCTCTTATGTGTGACTGCCTTGTAGTGCAGTCTACACGTATCTCTTGTGTTAGACTGCCATCATATTGCAGTCTACACGTATCTCTTATGTGGGACTGCCATCATATTGCAGTCTACACGTATCTCTTATGTGTGACTGCCTTGTAGTGCAGTCTACACGTATCTCTTGTGTTAGACTGCCATCATATTGCAGTCTACACGTATCTCTTATGTGGGACTGCCATCATATTGCAGTCTACACGTATCTCTTAGGTGTGACTGCCATCTACTGGGCACACTTATCAATACACCATGTACCAAATAAAATAGCTTCGAGGTCGGTAAGCACAACCAGAATTATTCCGTACATTAGGCGCACCGGGTTATAAGGCGCACTGTTGAGTTTTGAGGAAAAAAAAAGATTTTTAGTGCGCCTTATAGTCCGGAAAATATGGTATATACATATGTATATATTGGTAAATGCATGTATTTACATGCTTAACAGTGCATGTGATTAAGTACTATAATTTTGACAGACACTCTGAAGTCCTTTCTTGTGTTTCTTTATCTCAAGATCGTTTTATTTATTTATTTTTATTTATTCATTTTTTCTCTCTATTAGACACGTACGAAGTGAATGTTGAAAAAGGGTCGGCATCATAAGCCTTTAGCTTCAGCCTATACCTTTTTTGGTAAGGAAATGTAAATGTAATCCTTTTATGTATTTATCTGCTGTGCATTTGAAGTGTACTGTTTACATGAACTGATAACCAAATAAAAATACATCAATAAAAATAATGTCGTAAACGCACTAATAAACAACTTAACATGGTGCACCATTTAGTTTAGAGAGTTGTTGAAACAAACAAGTTTGTTTACCTTATCAGATGACAACGCTGATGTCTTTTTTTTTTTGGAACAATGTGACCCCAGCTCGTTGGGATTACTTACAGATGTCCAACGTTCACCAGGAAGCAAGATAAATTCACATTCAGTCCGTAGTTGCAACTTGATGCTCTTGTTTCTGTAGCACAGTTGGTTTGTCCTTGATGTACAAACCCCGTTTCCATATGAGTTGGGAAATTGTCTTAGATGTAAATATAAACGGAATACAACGATTTGCAAATCATTTTCAACCCATATTCAGTTGAATATGCTACAAAGACAACATATTTGATGTTCAAACTGATGCAAATAATCATTAACTTTAGAATTTGATGCCAGCAACACGTGACAAAGAAGTTAGGAAAGGTGGCAATAAATACTGATAAAGTTGAGGAATGCTCATCAAACACTTATTTGGAACATCCCACAGGTGAACAGGCAAATTGGGAACAGGTGGGTGCCATGATTGGGTATCAATCAATCAATCAATGTTTATTTATATAGCCCTAAATCACAAGTGTCTCAAAGGGCTGTACAAGCCACAACGACATCCTCGGTACAGAGCCCACATACGGGCAAGGAAAACTCACCCCAGTGGGATGTCAATGTGAATGACTATGAAAAACCTTGGAGAGGACCGCATATGTGGGTAACCCCCCCTCCCCCCCCCCTCTAGGGGAGACCGAAAGCAATGGATGTCGAGTGGGTCTGACATAATATTGTGAAAGTCCAACACATCAGCGAAAGTCCAGTCCATAGTGGGGCCAGCAGGAACCATCCCGAGTGGAGACGGGTCAGCAGCGTAGAGATGTCCCCATCTGATGGACAGGCTAGCGGTCCACCCCGGGTTGGGAGCAGAGTAGAAAAGAAAAGAAAAGAAACGGCAGATCAACTGGTCTAAAAAGGGAGTCTATTTAAAGGCTAGAGTATACAAATGAGTTTTAAGATGAGACTTAAATGCTTCTACTGAGGTGGCATCTCTAACTTTTACCGGGAGGGCATTCCAGAGTACTGGAGCCCGAATAGAAAACGCTCTATAGCCCGCAGACTTTTTTTGGGCTCTATTTAACACTGATGGACCTAGTAATACAAAAAGCTCCTTGATAAGTTTCCCAGGAATTGGGTCAAGTAAACATGTTGTTTGTTTTGTCCCATTTACACATTTTGACAATTCCTCCAATTGTCATGTCTGTTTATCATGTTTTTGTTTTGGCCATGTGCTGTTTGTTTTTTTTGGAAACTTTCTTAGTTCCTGGTTTCACTTCCTTGTTTGGTTTGGTTTCCATGGTCACCCATTAGTTTTTACCTGTCATGTCACGCACCTGTTTTACGTTTTGAGTCACGCACCTGTTTCTTCCAATCATGTCACTGTTATTTAAGTCTACCTTTGTTCATCACTCGTTCTGCCTGCATTGTGTTTGTCACGCGTTTATGTCAAGTAAGTGTTTGATTATGCCATGTCATCCATGCCAAGTAATTAAGCTTCATGTATACTTCATGTCCTCTCACCGATGCTCTTCAACATCTACATCTTTGACCTACCGGTGACGACATCTAGAAGGTATGGATACGCGGATGACCTAGCCATCATGCTACACCGGCCCACATGGAAGGCGGTTGAAGAGGGTCTCAATCAGGACATGGATGTCCTGGCTGCCTACCTTCGAAGCTGGCGACTGCAGCTCAGTAAGGGAAAGACTATATCAGCAGCATTCCACCTCTGCAACAGGGAAGCAAGAAGGGAGCTGGAGATCTTAGTCGACAACAAACCCCTGGAGTTCCAGCAGGCCCCAAAGTACCTGGGCGTACGCTTGGACAGGACACTGTCCTACAAACAACATTTGGATGAAGTGAGGGCTAAAGTAACAGCAAGGGTCTCACTCATCCGGCGCCTAGCTGGTACAACCTGGGGGGCCTCGGCCAAGGTACTACGTATCTCCACACAAGCCCTCGTATTCTCTGCAGCTGAGTACTGTGCCCTAACCTGGTGTAGAAGCCCACATGCCAAGAAGGTCGATACAGCCATCAACAATGCCCTCCGGATCATTAGTGGCTGCCTGAAACCCACCCCCGTGTTCTACCTGCCAGTCTTAGCAGGGATAGCGCCAGCCGGCCTACGGCGAGAGGCCGCTACCCTCGCCCTGGTAAGGAAAGCCAGGAACACAGCTGGCACCTCCTCCATGAAACCCACCACCATGGCAACACCTCCAAGCAGACTCAAGTCCCGCCACCCATACAATCAGGCCGCACAAGAGATGCTTATTTCCATCCCGGAGGATCTGACAACCAAAGCCTGGCTGGCAGCGGAATGGCAGCAGGAGTGGGAGTCAGCAGGACAGACACGCCTACACCATTACATCCAGGATCCTGGAGGTGGCGTGGAGGGAGAAGATCTACCTCGCCGGCAATGGACCCTCCTGAACCGCCTTCGCACAGGGGTTGGTTGCTTCAAAGCGTCCATGAAGAAGTGGGGCCTAACAGACAGTGCAGCGTGTGAGTGCGGGGAGCCTGAGCAGACTGCCGACCACATCATCACCACCTGTCCCCGGCATAGACCACCTTCAGAGGAGGGCCTCTTCCAAGTGGGACCTGAGACGAGGGAGTGGCTACACGACACGAAGATGGACATATGAAGACGATACACGAAAGAAGAAGCTTCATGTGTTTTAGGCATGCTTGCCTTTTTGCTTTATTGTTTGCGTGTGTGATAGTTTTAGTCATTTATGTTGAATAAATCCAAGCTCACCTTCACGCTGTCGTCCGGAGCCGTTTTTTGCATAGGAAGAACAACCCCGCAGCCAGCTGCGACCCCCCCCCCCCCCCCCCCCCCCCCCCACGTGACATTATGCAGGCAGCAGACGTTCTTCCGCAGACGGGCCATGACGAGGTGATGGAGACGCGCTGGCGAAGATGGAGGCCAGCCAGAAAGGCTTCTTTTCGCCAGCATGGCGCGTTTTTCCCCCAGGATCCTCCTCCGGACAACAAGATTCCCCAACCAGCCCTGTCTTCCTCGCCGCCGCAGGAGACCCGTGCTGATGACGTCATCCCGCCCACTGGTGATGACGTCAGAGACCAAGACTTTTTTTTAGATTCCATTTACGCCCTCTGTCAGCCGCCCACTAAGGACTTTGTTTCAAAAAGTAATCCTTTTGAGAAATTTTTTTCAAAATTTTAATTTGTTCAGACCCAGTCTAAAGTGGGGGTGGTAAATAGACATTTTGGACAATTTAATGGGGAGGATTCTGCCCCCCTCCTGACCACCCTCCACCCACCCCTAAAGAAGATGCCAGACCGCAGGGAGCGCGTCTGGTATCCGCTCCTTGAGGGGGGGCTGGGACCGGGAGCTGTGTTGGTAGGGTGGCTCAGCTGCACCCAAACAGGCAGCAACCTCCATCCCGGCCGCCACCACCAGTCCGTCACCATGCCAAGCCACAGCCCCCAGCTAGGCCACCTGCACCACGTCAAGTTCCATGCGGCCAAGCTCCAGTACCAGTTCCATGCGGCCAAGCTCCGGTACCGGCTCCACGCTGCCAAGCTCTGGTACGGGCTCCAAGCTGCCAAGCTCCGGTTCCGGCTCCAAGCTGCCAAGCTCCGGTTCCGGCTCCACGCTGCCAAGCTCCGGTTCCAGCTCCACGCTGCCAAGCTCCGGTTACAGCTCCACGCTGCCAAGCTCCGGTTACAGCTCCACGCTGCCAAGCTCCGGTACTAGACCCACGCCAAGACCAAGACCCACGCCAAGACCAAGACCCACGCCAAGACCAAGACCCACGCCAAGACTGCCAAGACCAAGACCAAGACTGCCAAGACTGCCAAGACCAAGACCAAGACTGCCAAGACTGCCAAGACCAAGACCAAGACGACCAAGACCAAGACCAAAACCCACGCCGCCAAGACCAAGACCCACGCCGCCAAGACCAAGACCCACGCCGCCAAGACCAAGACCCACGCCACCAAGACCCACGCCGCCAAGACCAAGACCCACACCGCCAAGACCAAGACTGCCAAGACCAACACCAAGACCAACACCAAGACCCACGCTGCCAAGACCAAGACCCACGCTGCCAGGTCACGCCACGCCAAGCTTTGCCGCCCGACGCACCACGCCAAGCTTCGTCATCTGCTACTGCCACGTCGACGAAGCGCCTGCCTTCTCGTCTGCCACGGATGTGGCCGCTGCCTGGTCGTCCGCCACGCCGGGTACGCCCACCTTCTCGTCGGCCACGGGTGTGGCCCTTCCCGGGTCGTCCACCTCGCCTGCGCCACATGACTATGCCTCGGTGGATTCGGGGCCACTTGGCCTGGCGACCCACCGCCATGTCCCCCTCCCACCCTCCCATGACTCTTGATCCTGTTTTGTGTTTTGTTTTTTGGACATCTGGGATCTGTCCGTAAGGGGGGGGGTTCTGTCATGTCTGTTTATCATGTTTTTGTTTTGGCCATGTGCTGTTTGTTTTTTTTGGACACTTTCTTAGTTCCTGGTTTCACTTCCTTGTTTGGTTTGGTTTCCATGGTCACCCATTAGTTTTCACCTGTCATGTCACGCACCTGTTTTACGTTTTGAGTCATGCACCTGTTTGTTCCAACCATGTCACTGTTATTTAAGTCTACCTTTGTTCATCACTCGTTCTGCCTGCATTGTGTTTGTCACGCGTTTATGTCAAGTAAGTGTTTGATTATGCCATGTCATCTGTGCCAAGTAATTAAGCTTCATGTGTTTTAGGCACGCTTGCCTTTTTGCTTTATTGTTTGCGTGTGTGATAGTTTTAGTGATTTATGTTGAATAAATCCAAGCTCACCTTCACGCTGTCGTCCGGAGACGTTTTTTGCATGGGAAGAACAACCCCGCAGCCAGCTGCGACCCCCCCACGTGACTCCAATGTTATTTCATCAAAGAGAGAGAAACTATTTTGAAGGGCGGTATCCGTTGTATATACAGTCGTATCTGTGTTAATAGAACCCAATTATAGCTGAGATGCATTGTCTTTAATCTCTTTTCTAATGACTTCAATTTTCTTATTAAAGAAATTCATAAAGTCATCTGCTGAGTGGGTGGAGCTACTGGGAGAAGTCCCTTGTTGGGTTAGTGATGCTACTGTACTAAACAGAAATTTAGGATCATTTTTGTTGAAGTGGATGAGATTTGAGTAATATTTAGCTTTAGCTGAGGTAAGCATGTGTTTATAAGTTATTAAACTGTCACTCCATGCTTGATGGAAAACCTCAAGTTTAGTCGCACGCCATTTGCGTCCCAGCTTTCTACATGATAATTTCTGGGCTTTAGTTTCTTCTGTAAACCATGGGGTACGCCTTTTAGGGGCCCTTTTTTAGCTTTACCGGTGCTACAATATCAATGGTGTCGCGCAGGGCGTCATTAAAGTTGTTAGTGAGGTTATCAATAGAGCCCACATAATTTGGGAATGGTGCCACCGTGCGTGACTGCTCGCCGTCTGTTCGCTGTTGCGAAAAAGCTAAGTAGCGCTCTATCTGTGTGCTTTTAATTGTTCTACAGCTTTCTTTATCACTTCTCAAACATTTTTAGTGGTACTATTTAACTTGCAAATCACCCGATCTCTGTCCCACCACCCTTTCCTCAGCTAGCTAGCTGCTAAGCTAGCGCGGAGAAAGGCAGCGCCGGTCAGTAAGAAGCTACTCCTACAGACCGCGACCACTTCCCTGAGGACAGCAGGAACTTCACTCGGTGACAGAAAACACTGTGAGTAATGGCTTCCTGCGCGTCTTGCACCATACTCACGGAGAGGTTGGCTCTGCTAGAGGGCCGTGTCCGCCAGTTAGAGCAGAGTAATGTCGTAACTTTAGATGTTGCGGACACATCTGCTAGCGTTAGCTGTAGCGAGCTAACTAGCCCAGCTTGTAGCAGTCCTAAGCGGCCTACAAGCTACGGTGTACCGGTTGAGACGCATAATAGATTTAGCTCTTTAGCTAGTCCTACACCCCAGTCTACCGGGCACCACACCTTAGTTATAGGGGACTCCATCACCCGAAACATAAAGCTTAGCAAAACAGCCACAATAAAGTGTATCCCCGGGGCCAGAGCACCTGACATTGAAGCTAATCTTAGGGAGCTAACTCGCAACAGGCCTAGTAAACACGTACGACAGGCTAATCGCACCACTAATTATGCGAATATAGTTGTACACGTTGGCTCCAATGACACTAGAATGAGACAGTCAGAGATTACAAAGAGAAACATAGCCAGGACTTGTGATCTCGCCAGAAAGATGTCCAGGCATCGAGTAATTGTCTCTGGCCCCCTGCCTGCGAGAGGCAATGATGAGAGATATAGCAGATTAGTCTCGCTTAACAAGTGGTTGGCTAGCTACTGTAGGCAGCAGGAACTAACGTTTATTGATAAGTGGCCCTCTTTCTGGGGCAAACCAGGCTTGCTGATGAGAGACGGCCTTCACCCTAACCAGGAAGGCGCCATCATCCTGTCTAGAAACATAGACTACTATTTAAGTCTCACTTGACTGACTACACTAGAGCAAGCCCGGTCACAGGCAATTACAATGTCTGTTAGTCCGGGTGAGGAGTCAGTTAAGCTAGAACTAGCCAGCGCCAGGCTGGATAATCCATGTACGCATAGCAATTCTCTTAGAATAATACACAATTCACATAATGTTTTTTCTGTTGTGTCTGTGTCAGGGGTGGACATGCATTCTACTGAGGTGGCAAATTATGATATGTCCAGTCTATTGCAGCACCAAGCAAACAATCGGAAAATTCCCGTCATATCAATTCCTAGATATGGTCGAAACTATTTAAAGTGCACTACGCATAATAAACGCAACATTGTTAATATTGCCACTACGGATAATCTTAACAAAAACTCGTCAAAACAGCCCAATACCTATAATATGGGCTTTTTAAACATAAGATCATTGTCTCCCAAGACGTTATTGGTTAATGAGGTCATTAGAGACAACAATCTTAACGTCATTGGTCTTAGCGAAACCTGGCTCAAACCAGACGAATTTTTTGCGCTCAATGAGGCATCTACTCCTAACTATACGAATAAGCATGTTGCCCGCCCTCTTAAAAGGGGAGGGGGTGTCGCACTAATATACAATGAAAATTTCAACCTTACCCCTAACCTAAATAATAAATATAAATCGTTTGAGGTGCTTACTATGAGGTTTGTCACACCGCTACCTCTCGACCTGGCTGTTATCTACCGCCCCCCAGGGCCCTATTCGGACTTTATCAGTGAATTCTCAGAGTTCGTTGCTGATCTAGTGACGCACGCCGACAATATAATCATAATGGGGGACTTTAATATCCATATGAATACCCCATCGGACCCTCAGTGCGTGGCGCTCCAAACCATAATTGATAGCTGTGGTCTTACACAAATAATACATGAACCCACGCATCGCAACGGTAATACAATAGATCTAGTGCTTGTCAGGGGTGTCACCACCTCCAAAGTTATGATACTTCCATATACTAAAGTAATGTCCGATCATTACCTTATAAAATTTGAAGTTTTGACTCTTTGTCAACAAGCTAATAATAATAATAACTGCTATAGCGGCCGCAACATTAATGCTGCCACAACGATGACTCTTGCTGACCTACTGCCTTCGGTAATAGCACCATTCCCAAATTATGTCGGCTCTATTGATAAACTCACTAACAACTTTGACGATGCCTTGCGCGAAATTATTGATAGTATAGCACCGCTAAAGCAAAAAAGGGCCCCTAAAAGGCGCACCCCATGGTTTACAGAAGAAATTAGAGCTCAGAAATTATCATGTAGAAAACTGGAACGCAAATGGCGCGCGACTAAACTTGAGGTTTTCCATCAAGCATGGTGTGATAGTTTAATAACTTATAAACGCATGCTTACCTTAGCTAAAGCTAAATACTACTCAAATCTCATCCGCCTCAACAAAAACGATCCTAAATTTCTGTTTAGTACAGTAGCATCGCTAACCCAACAAGGGACTCCTCCCAGTAGCTCCACCCACTCGGCAGATGATTTTATGAATTTCTTTAATAAGAAAATTGAACTCATTAGAAAGGAGATTAAAGACAATGCATCCCAGCTACAACTGGGCTCTATTAACACAAATACGACTGTATATACGACGGACACTGCCCTCCAAAATAGTCTCTCTATTTTTGATGAAATAACATTAGAGGAATTATTACAGCGTGTAAGTGGGATAAAACAAACAACATGTTTACTTGACCCACTTCCTGGGAAACTTATCAAGGAACTGTTTGTATTATTAGGTCCATCAGTGTTAAATATTTTAAACTTATCACTTTCCTCCGGCACTGTTCCCCTAGCATTCAAAAAAGCGGTTATTCATCCTCTGCTCAAAAGACCTAACCTCGATCCTGACCTCATGGTAAACTACCGACCGGTCTCCCACCTTCCGTTTATTTCCAAAATTCTCGAAAAAATTGTTGCACAGCAGCTAAATGAACACTTAGTGACTAACAATCTCTGTGAACCTTTTCAATCCGGTTTCAGGGCAAATCACTCTACGGAGACAGCCCTCGCAAAAATGACTAATGATCTATTGCTAACGATGGATTCTGATGCGTCATCTATGTTGCTGCTTCTTGATCTTAGCGCCGCTTTCGATACCGTCGATCATAATATTTTATTAGAGCGTATCAAAACACGTATTGGCATGTCAGACTTAGCCTTGTCTTGGTTTAACTCTTATCTTACTGACAGGATGCAGTGTGTCTCCCATAACAATGTGACCTCGGACTATGTCAAGGTAACGTGCGGAGTTCCCCAGGGTTCGGTTCTTGGCCCTGCACTCTTTAGTATTTACATGCTGCCGCTAGGTGACATCATACGCAAGTACGGTGTTAGCTTTCACTGTTATGCTGATGACACCCAACTCTACATGCCCCTAAAGCTGACCAACACGCCGGACTGTAGTCAGCTGGAGGCGTGTCTTAATGAAATTAAACAATGGATGTCCGCTAACTTTTTGCAACTCAACGCTAAGAAAACGGAAATGCTGATTATCGGTCCTGCTAGACACCAACATCTATTTAATAATACCACCTTAACATTTGACAACCAAACAATTAAACAAGGCGACTTGGTAAAGAATCTGGGTATTATCTTCCACCCAACTCTCTCGTTTGAGTCACACATTAAGAGTGTTACTAAAACGGCCTTCTTTCATCTCCGTAATATCGCTAAAATTCGTTCCATCTTGTCCACTAGCGACGCTGAGATCATTATTCATTCGTTCGTTACGTCTCGTCTCGATTACTGTAACGTATTATTTTCGGGCCTCCCTATGTCTAGCATTAAAAGATTACAGTTGGTACAAAATGCGGCTGCAAGGCTTTTGACAAAAACAAGAAAGTTTGATCATATTACGCCTATACTGGCTCACTTGCACTGGCTTCCTGTGCACTTAAGATGCGACTTTAAGGTTTTACTACTTACGTATAAAATACTACACGGTTTAGCTCCAGCCTATCTCGCCGATTGTATTGTACCATATGTCCCGACAAGAAATCTGCGTTCAAAGAACTCCGGCTTATTAGTGATTCCCAGAGCCCAAAAAAAAGTCTGCGGGCTATAGAGCATTTTCTATTGGGGCTCCAGTACTCTGGAATGCCCTCCCGGTAACAGTTAGAGATGCTACCTCAGTAGAAGCATTTAAGTCCCATCTTAAAACTCATTTGTATAATATAGCCTTTAAATAGACCCCCCTTTTTTAGACCAGTTGATCTGCCATTTCTTTTCTTCTCTCCTCTTCTCCCCTGTCCCTTGCGAGGGGGAGTTGCATAGGTCCGGTGGCCATGGATGAAGAGCTGGCTGTCCAGAGTCGGGACCCCGGGTGGACCACTAGCCTGTGCATCGGTTGGGGACATCTCTGCGCTGCTGACCCGTCTCCGCTCGGGATGGTTTCCTGTTGGCCCCGCTGTGGACTGGACTCCCGCTGATGTGTTGGATCCACTGTGGACTGGACTTTCACAATGTTATGTCAGACCCACTCGACATCCATTGCTTTCGGTCTCCCCTAGAGGGGGGGGGGGGGGGGGTTACCCACATATGCGGTCCTCTCCAAGGTTTCTCATAATCATTCACCGACGTCCCACTGGGGTGAGTTTTTCCTTGCCCGTATGTGGGCTCTGTACCGAGGATGTCGTTGTGGCTTGTACAGCCTTTTGAGACACTTGTGATTTAGGGCTATATAAATAAACATTGATTGATTGATTGATTGATTGATGTGTCCGTAGAAACATGTACTTTGGTACTTTCTATATACAAATATATATTACCATCATCAACAGATATGTTATTATTATTATTATTATTATTATTATTATTATTACATGTAGCTTGCCACCATGAACATATTTTGTAATATTATTATTATTATTATTATTACATGCAGGTTGCCACCATCAACAGATGTTATTCTGATTATTGTCATTATTATTATAAAATGTTTAGTGCTATAATTATTATTAATTATTATTTTTATTATTATTATTAAATATAGAGTTCCCACCATCACCGTGTTTATTATTATTTTTATTGCATATAGCTTGTCACCACCAATGTGTTTATTATTATATTATTATTATAATTACAATTATTAAATGTTTCTTACCATCATCAATAGGTTTTACTCTTATTACTGTTGTTATTATTTGTACTAAATATATCTTACCACCATCAACATGTTTATTATTATTATTATTATTATTATTATTATTATTGTATTATTAATATTAAATGTATCTTACCACCATCAGTGTTTATTATTATCATTATTATTACTGTTGTATGATTACATGTGCATTACCACCATCAATGTGTACATTATAATTATTATTACTATTAATAATAATGGTATTAATAATAAAAGTATCTTACCACCATCAACATGATTATTATTATTAATAATTGTATTATTATTATTAATAAATGTATCTTAACATTATCAACATGTTTATTATTATTTTTAATGAATGTATCTTACCACCATTACTCTGTTAATTATTATTATCATTATCAAATGTATTTTACCACATCAATGTATTTATTATTATTATTTAATTTAATTTGTATTATTATTAAATGTATTTTAACACCATGAATGTATTTATTATTATTATTGTATTTTATCTTTTATTATTATTAAATGTATCTTACCACATCAATGTGTTTATTATTATTATTCTATTTTATTTTTTTTATTATCATTAAATGCATTTATTATTATCATGATTATTAAATATGTCTGAGCACCATCCTAGTTTGAATGTGCAGTGAATGAATGCGTCAGATGAACACATTAATTAGTCGTTCCCATTAACACGCCAAAAAACGTCTGCGTGCGTCTGTGTGTGTGTATGCGTAATTGGGTGTGGTAATTAGTAGTTTAATGTGAAATACCACACGGTACAAAAGTGTAAGGCAGGTGAGGCACTTTGAATGTTTTTGTAACTTGAAAGTCATTTGTTCTAATGCTTTTGTTTTGTTTACTTGGGTGAAATGGTAGCAACAAGCACACGGCAGCATGTTCCCGAGTTATCAGCCGGTCTATGGAGGGAGGCGGAGTTACGAGTTTAGCCAC
The DNA here is from genome assembly GCF_033978785.1 of Entelurus aequoreus. NCBI lineage: Eukaryota > Metazoa > Chordata > Actinopteri > Syngnathiformes > Syngnathidae > Entelurus > Entelurus aequoreus. Next base: position 7,045,579 of record NC_084735.1, read on the forward strand.
TTCTGCTTCAGTTGCTTGGCACTGAGTTAGTCTGCCGGTTGGAGTTGTCACCACATTGCCCTTTTTGTTGTCCTGTACCACGTCTTTGGTTACAATGTCATTGTCTGTGCCAGGGCCGGCCCGTGGCATAGGCCGTATAGGCAAATGCTGCGGGTGCCGTCCATCAGGGGGCGCCACGCCAGTGCCACAAATGTTGGAGAAACAATAAAATAAAATAAAAGTTGGTACTATTATTTCTAAATACAAAAAATAATCCCACGTTAATTAAAATGCAAAGTAAAGCCTATTTAATAGAAATATTATTTGTTACAACATTACGCCCCCTCCCCCTCCCCCCGCACGGTGCGCCCCCTCCCTTCCCGTATCAAGACTCTTTTTGGACGTCACCACATCAAAAAATCAACACAAGATGTCAAAACGGCCAAAACTGTCAGGTGCCCAGGGAAGAAAAAAAAGAAAAGAAGAGGAGGAAAAACGAGAAAAAGACAGAGGTAGCAGGTAGGTAACGTTAGCTTACATGAAATGATTTGTCTGTTACAGAATGTGATAGTAACCTGGCTTTTTAGCATTAAGCTAATGTTACATGATTCGGCAATTGCTAATCAATAAATAGCTAGTTCTGTTTTAACGTCGGGTTAATATTGTGGAGGGGGCTAAATTGTAACAGAAAATAATAATGTAACGTTAGGTAATTACAGTACTCCCACCTTACATTCCTCAGGGACATTTGTATTAGATCTTTTAAGCAGGTGTTTTTTGTTTACATTATTATTGCCTTCTGGCTAGCTAATGTTTGCCCTGCAGGTAATAGTCACTTTTCCACCCCTTTATATATTAGGTATAGTTGTAAGCCTAGTTGTTAAAGTGCACATCATTAATGTTAATTAAGCAATATCACATGAGAGGGAATGCTGTTTTTTAATTTGAGCACTGCTGTGATTCGGTTAATGATAATCATAACATAACATTCTCATATAATATGTTAATTTGCTTTCTTTAAGTAAAAAAAAAAAAGGACAAAGACAAAGCTATTCGGTTTCTTGTGAGTATATACACTTCACTGCCGATGTGGGGGGGCGCCACCTAAAATCTTGCCTAGGGCGCCAGATTGGTTAGGGCCAGGCCTGGTCTGTGCCCTTCACGTAAGACTGTTTAGCCTCAGGGAACGGGGCTATTCTCGTTTTTTGGGGGTAACTTTCAACATGGGCCACACCACAACTTCTTTGGGCACCTGTTGACCCCTTTTTTGGTCAAAAGGGTCCTGCCCATCCCTTGACCACAATGGGGCAGTTCTCGGACCGTTTGTAGGCACTGGGGGGGCCTTCATGGGTAGCGTCCAGTCAAATTGCGGCCATGTGAGTTCTGGACCTTTTGGGAGTAAAGCAAGTAAGTAAAGTACCAATAATTGTCACACACACACTAGGTGTGGTGAAATGTGTCCTCTGCATTTAACCCATCCCCTTTTTCACCCCCTAGGAAGTGAGGGGAGCAGTGGGCAGCAGCGGTGCTGCGCCCGGGAATCATGTTTGGTGATTTAACCCCCAATTCCAACCCTTGATGCTGAGTGAGGGAGGTAGTGGGTACCATTTTTATAGACTTTGGTATGACTCGGCCGGGGTTTGAAATCACAACCTACCGATCTGTACCATTGGACCTTCATGGGTAGGATCCACTCTTAATGCGGCCTTATGTGTCCAGGGTATTTTGGGGGTACAGAGTAAATATGAAAAAAATTAAATACAAATGTCTCAAAAGGGGGGAGAACGGTGGGACAGGAGTTAGTGCATGTGCCTCATAATACGAAGGTCCTGGGTTCAATCCCCGGGCTTGGGGTCTTTCTCTGTGGAGTTTGCATGTTCTCCCCGTGACTGCGTGGGTCCCCTCCGGGTACTCCGGCTTCCAACCACCTCCAAAGACATGCACCTGATGGCAACACGAAATGGTCCCTAGTGTGTGAATGTAGCGTCCAGTCAAATTGTGGCCGTGTGAGGCAGAGACTTCAAGGACCTCAACAAGATAAGATTCCAACACACAGACGAAGCGGTGACGGGACGAAATCACGAGGCCCCCAGAACATTCCGTCTCGTATCGTGCGTCCTGGACCTGCTTTGCATGAAATATGTGACCACTCCTTTTAGAGGCGGCCTTAGTATTGTTGACTGTGGAACTCCTGAATAAAAAGAGGGACGCAAGAGCTGGACCTTAGAGCATAGGGCGAGACTGGGACTAAGTGTGCAGCTCCATGCGTTCTCCTCATGAGCTAAATTGAACTCTGTCTCTGATTGATTCCTTGCTTCTTGTCTGATGGATAGATGTCATCAGTGTTTGAACCTGACAAAGTTTCAAAGCAGACACCAGACCTCCTGGAAGTGTCAAAGCAGAGCAAAAGGTGCACGTGGAGTCAATAAGGTGGTGTTCTTCTGAGCTGGGTGGGCGTGTCTGTGTACTGTGCGTACATCAGAGTACAGTACAGAGTACAGTACAGAGTACAGTAAAGGGTACAGTACATGCTACAGTGCAGAGTACAGCACAGAGTACAGTAAAGGGTACAGTACATGCTACAGTGCAGAGTACAGCACAGAGTACAGTAAAGGGTACAGTACATGCTACAGTACAGGGTACAGTACAGGGTACAGTACAGGCAGTACCTTTTCATGCACTAAAACCAGGGATGGATCCTGGGGAAGGATGGATGTGTCCGTAGAAACATGTACTTTGGCAGTGGGGGGACACATTTCTATATACAAATATATATTACCATCATCAACGGATATGCAATTATTATTATTATTATGATTATGATTATGATTATTATTATTATTATTATTACATGTAGCTCGCCACAATCAACATATTTTGTAATATTATTACTATTATTATTATTATTATTATATGCAGGTTGCCACCATCAACAGATGTTATTCTGATTATTATTATTATTATTATAGTTATCATTAAATGTTTTTTACCACCATCAACATGTTTGTTATTATTATTATTATTATTATTATTATTAATATTAATATTATTATTATTATTATTATTATTATTATTATTATTATTATTATTATTATTATTATCAATTATATAGTACCCACCATCACCGTGTTTATTATTATTTTTATTGCATGTAGCTTGTCACCATCAATGTGTTTATTATTATATTATTATTATAATTACTATTATTACATTTTTCTTACCATCATCAATAAGTTTTACTCTTATTACTGTTGTTATTATTTTTATTAAATGTATCTTACCACCATCAACATGTTTATTATTATTATCATTTTTGTGTTATTAATATTAAATGTTTCTTACCACCATCAGTGTTTATTATTATCATTATTATTACTGTTATATGATTACATGTATATTACCACCATCAATGTGTACATTGTAATTTTTATTACTATTATTAATAATGATATTAATAGTACAAATATCTTACCACCATCAACATGATTATTATTATTAATAATTGTATTATTATTAATACATGTATCTTACATTATCAACATGTTTATTATTATTATTAATGAATGCATCTTACCACCATTACTCTGTTAATTATTATTATCATTATCAAATGTATTTCACCACATCAATGTATTTATTATTATTATTTTATTTTATTTCTATTATTATTAAATGTATTTTAACACCATGAATGTATTTACTATTATTATTATTGTGTTTTCCTTTTATTATTATTAAATATCAATGTGTTTATTATTATTATTCTATTTTATTTTTTATTATCATTAAATGATTTTATTATTAAATATATCTGAGCACCTGTCAAGGCGTGGACTATGGTGTGGTTTTTTTATCCCGTGGTGTAAATGATTTGGACCGGACATGGCATGAAGTTAAATACATGATTTACTATTAACACTCCAAAAGGGGATAAACAAAAGGCACGCACAAGGGCGGAAGTAAAAAACTTGGCTATACAAACAAAAACTCGCACAAAGGCAGGACTATGGACAAAAAACCAAAACTTGCAAACTATGGCATGAAAAAAGAAAACTTACTTGGATGTGAAAAGGGCATGAAAAAGAGCAGCATGGATCATAAGGGTGTGTAGAGAGTGTGGTGTCGCCAGGCTGACCAACAGAAAATGAAAAGCTTAAATAACACAGACATGATTAACAACAGCTGCGTGACTCAAAACGTGAAACAGGTGCGTGACATGACAGGTGAAACTAGTGGGTTGGTATGGTGACAAAACAAACAAAAGTGCACAAAGAGTCCAAAAGCAAAACAGCACATGGCCAAACAAAAACATGATCAACACAGACATGACAGCACCATCCCAGTTTGAATGCGCAGTGAAAGAATGCGTTAGATGAACACATTGATTAGTCATTCCCATTAACACGTCAAAAAACGTCTGCGTGTGTGTATGCGTAATTGGGTGTGGTAATTACTTGTTTAATGTGAAATACTATACGGTACAAATGTGTAAGGCAGGTGAGGCACTTTGAAGTTCTTTGTGACTTGTAAGTCATTTGCTCTAATGCTTTTGTTTTGTTTACTTCGGTGAAATGGTAGCAACAAGCACGTGGCAGCTCAGGTACGCCTCCAAATCTAACTGTGGTGACTAAGAGTACTACACTCCTGTCGACTGAAAACACTGGACAGCACCATGCTACAACCCAGCTAACTAGCAACAATGAAGCTACGAAGAAACGGGAGGTCCCTGTAGAGGGTAATAAATCTACCAGTGAAAATCCTCCCTGGAACACACTTGGTGCAAAGCCAAAGAGAAGACCACCTCCCTGCGACAAGGGAGAATGGATATCTGGCAGGACCCAGCGCCCCGATATCTCTGATCTGACCGGCTGGCCTGCGCTACCATCTTCAGCCAGGCATACTGCGTCATCAACTCCACTGCCACGTAGGACACAGCAGCGGACAGCTGAGAAGAGGAGAACTACCAATAAACCTCCCCAGCAAGCAAGTGTCCAACTAAAGAACAGGTTTGCCCCACTGTTGATGGACAATGGATCCCCCTCTGATTGCCTGAATAACCCACCATCACCACGCAGAAGGGTAAGACCTGCTAACTTTACACCACAGAGAAAGCTAACGAGAGCTCCTGAAAATCTGATTGTGGGGGACTTTTCTGTAAAAGATATGAAAAGCAATAATAACACCAAAGTACTCTGCTTTCCGAAGGATATGGTATCTGACATGGAAAAAAGAATCCTGGAAATTGTCGCTGCACACCCAAATGTGAAAAATATCATCCTGCACATTGGTTTTAATGACATTGTAAAACAACAATCAAGAGAGCTGAAAGAGCACTTCAATAAACTCTTTGAAACAGTCAGCGCTGTGAATGCTGACGTTTTTATCAGTGGTCCTCTACCCCCAATCAGGAGAGGAGCTGAGAGATTCAGTAGACTTTACTCGCTGAATGAGTGGCTATCAAGTGCACTTCTTGCTCGTTCAATGCATTTTATTGACAATTTTAGCTTTTTCTGGGACCGCAGGCATCTTTTTAAGGCAGACGGACTTTGCCTGAATAAGATGGGAGTAAAGCTATTCATGAACAACATGTTTCACTTCCTGCATCTTGCATCTATCATCACTGCCAAGGACAAGAGACAAGAGGAGCCACCGAGGAAGGAAGACACAACACAGCCTATCAGGAACGTCGAAGGAGGACCGCCACTGCAAAAGGAGAACGTCGACCATGAGATACACCAGAGCAAAGAGGAGAGGTGTCTATCCTCCTCTACCGCCCCTCCCTCCATTCTGAATGCATGTGAAGATCCCTCCCCCACATCCCCCAAGCCATCCACGTCTCCATCTTTCTCCCTCCCTCAAGTAGACCTTTCTCCCCCCTTCTCCCCCTTGGAGTTCCGGGAGCTACCCCCACTCACGCCCCACCCTACTCAGATTTTTACCCCCCTAGATCATCGCTCACCTCCACCACCCCCTCCACGAAGGCGTGCTCCACAACCCCCCAGCCATACTTCACCTTTCTCACGCCAACCCCTTACACGCCCTCAACGTCCACCTTCAGTAGTTCGTCCCAGCTCTGACGCTGCTCACTCCCCCTCCCCCTTACGGCAAACCCCGCCTCGCCCTGACAGCAGTCCTGAATATTTCTGATACAGAAAAGGGTTCAGCAGTAGACCACATTATCAGCTGGGCCCAAGGTTGCCTACATCAAATCATGGCACCTTCTACATCCCTGTTGTGACTACCAAGAGAGTAAACATTGGGAAACTTAGCCACCCTGCTAACCTAAACAATCTCATTCCTATTATCTCCAAATCAAAGCCAACATCGAAGCCTGTCAATAACACCATCAGGATGGGTCTGCTCAATGTCAGGTCTCTGAATAGCAAATCATTTTTAGGCAATGATTTTATTAGCACTTCTAAACTTGACTTTATGTTTTTAACTGAAACATGGCTGGAACAAAATAACAGTGCAAGCATTCTGATCGAGACAGCACCCCCCAACTATAACTTCATTGATATATGTAGATCGGGGAAAAGAGGTGGAGGGGTTGCTGCTATATTTAAAAACATGTTTCAGGGGAAACAGATGTCACTCGGTGAGTTTACATCATTTGAATTGGTGTGTGCTGTGTTGAAATGCTCTCCCAAAATTCTCTTGTTAATTATCTACAGGCCACCTAAATATTCTGCAAATTTTTTTGATGATTTTACTGAACTATTGTCTAGCATCTCCACTGACTTTGACTGCCTGGTTATAACTGGTGATTTTAATTTTCATATTGACGATTTAAATGACAAGGGCGCAAAAGAACTTTTTACTATTTTAGACACATTTGAACTGTCTCAACATGTGAAAGAGGCTACACATTATAAGGGACACACCCTGGACCTGATTATCACAAAAGGTCTCAATGTTTCTGATGTTCTTGTGATTGATCCTTCATTGTCTGATCATTTCTGTGTTTTCTTTAATATTTCTGTAATTCCGGACACACAAACAGAATCAAAGAATGTCAAAAAGCGGTACATAAATGAACATGCTAATGTCCTCTTTAAAAACGCCATCTCCTCACTACCACCTCTAAACCCATGTCATGCTGATGATCTTGTAAGCAACTTTAATTCCAAAATTGTGAATATCATAGATATCATTGCACCTGTTACAGTTAAAACGATTTCTGGCAAGCAAAAGGCACCCTGGAGAAAATCTGCTGCTGTAACAGCCCAGAGAAGAGAGTGCAGGAAGGCTGAACGAATCTGGCGGAATACAAAACTTCATATTCACCATGACATCTATAAAGAGAGCCTCCAGGCCTACAATTTAGTCTTAAAAAGTGCTAGAGAAACATTCTTCTCCAATATCATAAACAGCAACACAAATAAGGCCAAAACCCTATTCACAATCGTTGACAGACTGACTAAACCCCCAACACAAATACCAGCCGAACTCCATTCCACGCAGAAATGCAATGACTTTGCATTCTTTTATACTGATAAAATTGAAGGCATCAGACGCACCATCAATATCTCAAGTAAAAAAGTTGGATCACCACCCCATTTAGGCAAAAGTAACACAGCAATGATGGCAAGCTTTAATGCCATAGACTCTAAAACTCTAGTGGAAACGGTGACAGCTCTAAAGTCATCCACCTGCTGCCTTGATGTTTTACCTACCAACTTCTTTAAGAATGTTTTTGACTGCCTATCAACAGACATCTTGCAAATAGTTAATAATTCTATTAAATCGGGCAATTTCCCGAAGGCTTTCAAAACTGCAGTCATTAAACCTCTTCTAAAAAAGCAGAGCCTAGATGCCTCTGTTATCAACAACTACAGACCAATTTCAAATCTACCATTCATAAGTAAAATAATTGAGAAAGTTGTCCTCCAACAACTAAATCACTTCTTGGCTTCTACTGGCTGCCACAACAACTTCCAGTCAGGATTTCGACCTCTTCATAGCACAGAGACGGCCCTTCTTAAAGTTATAAATGACATCCGTCTAAACACAGACTCTGGCAAAACTTCAGTATTAATGCTTTTGGACCTCAGTGCTGCATTTGACACTGTCGACCACTCAATACTTTTGGACAGGTTGGAAAACTGGGTGGGGATCTCAGGCACAGTTTTAAGCTGGTTCAAGTCATATCTACAAGATAGGAACTATTTTGTTTCCATTGGTGACTTTGTATCAGAACCAACCAACGTAACGTGTGGAGTCCCCCAAGGTTCAATCTTGGGGCCGACTTTATTTAACATCTATATGCTCCCACTAGGACAAATCATGCAAAATAATAACATTGACCATCATTGCTATGCCGATGACACCCAAATCTATGTAGCGCTATCACCAAATGACTATCGCCCCATAGATCTTCTGTGCCAGTGCATTGAGCAAGTCAAACACTGGATGTGCCAAAATTTCCTACAACTAAATGAAGATAAAACTGAGATAATTGTTTTTGGTGCTAAAAAAGAAAGGTTTAAAGTCATCCAACACCTTCAATCACTGTCCCTGAAAACCTCAAATAAAGCCAGAAATCTTGGGGTTATTTTAGATTCTGATTTACATTTCGACAGTCACATCAAATCAGTAACAAAATCGGCCTACTATCACCTCAAAAATGTAAAAAGACTTAGAGGGCTCATGTCAGCTCAAGACTTAGAAAAACTTGTACATGCCTTTATTACCAGTAGGCTAGACTATTGTAATGGTCTCCTTGCAGGTCTTCCCAAAAAAACTGTCAGGCAGCTACAGCTTGTTCAGAACGCTGCTGCTAGAGTTCTAACAAAGACCAAAAAATGTGAGCACATTACACCAATTCTTAAATCCTTACATTGGCTCCCTGTACATCAGAGAATAGATTTCAAAATCCTCCTGCTCACATATAAATCACTACATGGTCTAGGGCCCAAGTATATCACTGATATGCTCCCACTATATACGCCCTCTAGATCACTAAGATCTTCTGAGACCAATCTGTTAGCGGTTCCAAGAGTAAACTCAAATCAAGGGAGATCATCATTCAGTCACTATGCAACACATAGCTGGAATGAACTTCCTGAAGATGTCAGACTCTCCCCAACTCTCACTACTTTTAAAACTAGACTGAAGACTTTTATGTTCACCTTAGCTTTCAGCTAAATCTTTTAATCTTTTAACTTTTAACGTCTGCACTGTTTTTATTTTTATTGTCTGCATTTTAATTTTGCTTTTATTTTCTTTCATTTCACTTTGTTGTCTGTGAAGCACTTTGAGTCTGCCTTGTGTATGAAAAGCGCTATACAAATAAAGTTGCCTTGCCTTGCCTTGCCTACAGCGCCTCTCGGTATGATTGTTTTGTAGAAAGTCAAGGGTAAAAATACCCGCTTAAACGTGAAAGCAAATACTGCTTTTTATGATGAACTCATTCAGTGCACTCAGGACAAGAACTTGGCGACCTGGGTTACGCACTAGTCAGTCCTGAATGTGTGACGATGTGGCATGTGACACATTCGGTCTTGACTCTGGTTGTTCCTACTTTGTACATTCTGTTGCCTTCCGTCATGTTTACTGTGTCTGTTTTGTGCTCCCTAGTTATCAGCCGGTCTATGGAGGGAGGCGGAGTTACGAGTTTAGTCACTTCTGCTTCAGTTGCTTGGCACTGAGTTAGTCTGCCGGTTGGAGTTGTCACCACATTGCCCTTTTTGTTCTCCTGTACCACGTCTTTGGTTACAATGTCATTGTCTGTGCCCTTCACGTAAGACTGTTTAGCCTCAGGGAACGGGGCTATTCTCGTTTTTTGGGGGTACCTTTTAACATGGGCCACAACTTCTTTGGGCAACTATTGACACCTTTTTTTGGTCAAAAGGGTCCCGCCCATCCCTTGACCACAATGGGGCAGTTCTCTGACATTTTGTAGGCACTGGGGAGCTTTTCTGGTTAGCGTCCGGTCAAATTGCGGCCATGTGAGTTCTGGACCTTTCAGGAGTACCAGTGGACCTTCATTAGTAGGGTCCACTCTGAATGCAGCCATGTGTGTACAGGGTCTTTTGGGGGTGCAAAGGGGGCTCAGAACAAACTGAACCCACCTCAACTCTTCCCTTTCATCATGTTTACTGCGTCTATTTTGCGCCGCAGCGGTTTCTCTTTAGTCTTGGCTAGTTTAACAACTTCTGCTTCAGTTGCTTGGCACTAAGTAATTCTGCTGGTTGGAGTTGTCACCACATTGCCCTTTTGGTTGTCCTGTACCACGTCTTTGGTTACAATGTCATTGTCTGTGCCCTTCACGTAAGACTGTTTAGCCTCAGGGAACGGGGCTATTCTCGTTTTTTGGGGGTAACTTTCAACATGGGCCACAACTTCTTTGGGCACCTATTGACACATTTTTTTGGTCAGAAGGGTCCCGCCCATCCCTTGACCACAATGGGGCAGTTTTCTGACCTTTTGTAGGCACTGGGGAGCTTTTCTGGGTAGCGTCCGGTCAACTTGCGGCCATGTGAGTTCTGGACCTTTCGGGAGTACCAGTGGACCTTCATTAGTAGGGTCCACTCTGAATGCAGCCATGTGTGTACAGGGTCTTTTGGGGGTACAAATGGCTGCACAAGCCACAACAAACTCAACCCACCTCAACTCTTCCCTTTCATCATGTTTACTGCGTCTATTTTGCACGCAGCGGTTTCTCTTTAGTCTTGGCTAGTTTAACCACTTCTGCTTCAGTTGCTTGGCACTGAGTAATTCTGCTGGTTGGAGTTGTCACCACATTGCCCTTTTTGTTCTCCTGTACCACGTCTTTGGTTACAATGTCATTGTCTGTGCCCTTCACGTAAGACTGTTTAGCCTCAGGGAACGGGGCTATTCTCGTTTTTTGGGGGTACCTTTCAACATGGGCCACAACTTCTTTGGGCACCTATTGACACCTTTTTTTGGTCAAAAGGGTCCCGCCCATCCCTTGACCACAATGGGGCAGTTCTCTGACCTTTTGTAGGCACTGGGGAGCTTTTCTGGGTAGCGTCCGGTCAAATTGCGGCCATGTGAGTTCTGGACCTTTCAGGAGTACCAGTGGACCTTCATTAGTAGGGTCCACTCAACACACAAATGGCTGCACAAGCCACAATGACATCCTCGGCTCAGAAAAAACTCAACCCACCTCAACTCTTCCCTTTCATCATGTTTACTGCGTCTATTTTGCGCCGCAGCGGTTTCTCTTTAGTCTTGGCTAGTTTAACAACTTCTGCTTCAGTTGCTTGGCACTGAGTAATTCTGCTGGTTGGAGTTGTCACCACATTGCCCTTTTTGTTGTCCTGTACCACGTCTTTGGTTACAATGTCATTGTCTGTGCCCTTCGCGTAAGACTGTTTAGCCTCAGGGAACGGGGCTATTCTCGTTTTTTGGGGGTAACTTTCAACGTGGGCCACACCCCAACTTCTTTGGGCACCTGTTGTTCAAAAGGGTCCCGCCCATCCCTTGACCACAATGGGGTAGTTATCTGACCTTTTGTAGGCACTGGGGGGCCTTTGTGGGTAGCGTCCGGTCAAATTGCGGCCATGTGAGTTCTGGACCTTTTGGGAGTACCATGGGTAGAGTCCACTATTGTTCAAACCCAAGGACTTCAAAGCGGAGAGATGACAGGATCTGCCCAATTTCCAGACGACCTCTTTTTGAAGTATTTTACGAACTCTTTTTGAACTATTTTACAAACTCTTTTTGAACTGACCTTTTCTGTGAATTGTTTACGACCTTTTCTGTGAACTTTTTGCGACCTTTTTCCTTTGGAAACAGTGGTGGCCATGTTGTCGGGGAGGGTCCAAAATAAAAGAAGGAGGCATGCGATCTTTTGGGAGAGCGTACTGGAGACTGTACAAGAGTACGGTGTGTCCAGGCGTGTCTCCTCAATTGAGTCCAAATTGAATTCTGGCTCCGTTCAATTCTTTGCCTCTTGTCTTGTTTAATAGATGTCAGCAGTGTTTGAACCTGACAGAAGGAACAAAAAGGAAAAAAAGTGTATGCGCAATTGTGCATGTAAACAATCGAATGTTGTATGAGTAGATATGTGTATATGTACTGTATTGTCTGGACCATAGGGCGCACCGGACTGTAAGGCGCACTGCCGATGACTGGTCTATTTTCAATCTTTTTTTTTTTACATATATAAGGCGCACTGGATTATAAGGCACATTAAAGGAGTCATGTTATTATGATTTTTGTCTAAATGTAAAAGACTTCCTTGTGGTCTACATAACATGTGACGGTGGTAATTTGCTCAAAATGTTGCATAGATGATGTTTTACACATCATCTTCAAGTTGCTTTCTGACAGTCGCTTCAGGATGCGCCGTTTTGTGGGCGGTCTCATTTACGTGCCTCCACTTTGACAGCGTCTTCTCCCCCGTCATCTTTGTTGTAGCGGTGTAGCGTGTCAAAAGATGGCGCTAACTGTTTTAATGACATTCAGACTTTACTTCAATCAATAACGGAGCGGCATCTCCTCGTCCGGAAACAACAACAAGGCCGGATCTGTGTCCCGTGAAAAAGCATCCGACCGGAACTCTCTAATAACTAAAGTTCCTTGGGTGAATAATGTAAACTCACTACACCGGTATGTTTTACTGCTTTCATGGTGAGTTTACTGACAGATATAAGTAAGAACTTTACACTACTTTATATTAGAAATGGCAACAGCGGAGGATGAATGTCACATAACAAGGACTACAAAGGCGCTCATTTTCAGGACTTATGCAGATCCCAAGTACAGATCAGCAGGTACCAGAAGGTAAGAAAAGTTGCTTTTGCATAATATTGCGAAACAAAACACCAGATAATATGTCTTACTTTATACACACACCATAGTAATACTCCTATGTTGAAGCACAGTACAATCCATCAAGCGGTGTGGCTTCATAGCTTACCAAAACTTTACTAAAACATTTTGATAGATTTTTGAGCGCCGTGTGTAATGTTCTATATTCTCAATGGAACATATAAAATGTACTTGAGTCATACTGCAGTCTACACGTATCTCTTATGTGTGACTGCCTTGTAGTGCAGTCTACACGTATCTCTTGTGTTAGACTGCCATCATATTGCAGTCTACACGTATCTCTTATGTGGGACTGCCATCATATTGCAGTCTACACGTATCTCTTATGTGTGACTGCCATCTACTGGGCACACTTATCAATACACCATGTACCAAATAAAATAGCTTCGAGGTCGGTAAGCACAACCAGAATTATTCCGTACATTAGGCGCACCGGGTTATAAGGTGCACTGTTGAGTTTTGAGGGAAAAAAAAGATTTTTAGTGCGCCTTATAGTCCGGAAAATATGGTATATACATATGTATATATTGGTGAATGCATGTATTTACATGCTTAACAGTGCATGTGATTAAGTACTATAATTTTGACAGACACTCTGAAGTCCTTTCTTGTGTTTCTTTATCTCAAGATCGTTTTATTTATTTATTTTTATTTATTCATTTTTTCTCTCTCTATTAGACACGTACGAAGTGAATGTGGAAAAAGGGTCGGCATCATAAGCCTTTAGCTTCAGCCTATACCTTTTTTGGTCAGGAAATGTAAATGTAATCCTTTTATGTATTTATCTGCTGTGCATTTGAAGTGTACTGTTTACGTGAACTGATAACCAAACAAAAATACATAAATAAAAATAATGTCGTAAACGCACTAATAAACAACTTAACATGGTGCACCATTTAGTTTAGAGAGTTGTTGAAACAAACGAGTTTGTTCACCTTATCAGATGACAACGCTGATGTCTTTTTTTTTTGGTACAATGTGACCCCAGCTCGTTGGGATTACTTACAGATGTCCAACGTTCACCAGGAAGCAAGATAAATTCACATTCAGTCCGTAGTTGCAACTTGATGCTCTTGTTTCTGTACCACAGTTGGTTTGTCCTTGATGTACAAACCCTGTTTCCATATGAGTTGGGAAATTGTCTTAGATGTAAATATAAACGGAATACAACGATTTGCAAATCATTTTCAACCCATATTCAGTTGAATATGCTACAAAGACAACATATTTGATGTTCAAACTGATACTTTTTTTTTTGTGCAAATAATCATTAACTTTAGAATTTGATGCCAGCAACACGTGACAAAGAAGTTGGGAAAGGTGGCAATAAATACTGATAAAGTTGAGGAATGCTCATCAAACACTTATTTGGAACATCCAACAGGTGAACAGGCAAATTGGGAACAGGTGGGTGCCATGATTGGGTATATCAATCAATCAATCAATCAATGTTTATTTATATAGCCCTAAATCACAAGTGTCTCAAAGGGCTGTACAAGCCACAACGACATCCTCGGTACAGAGCCCACATACGGGCAAGGAAAACTCACCCCAGTGGGACGTCAATGTGAATGACTATGAGAAACCTTGGAGAGGACCGCATATGTGGGCCATCCCCCCCTCTAGGGGAGACCGAAAGCAATGGATGTCGAGTGGGTCTGACATAATATTGTGAAAGTCCAACACATCAGCGAAAGTCCAGTCCATAGTGGGGCCAGCAGGAACCATCCCGAGTGGAGACGGGTCAGCAGCGTAGAGATGTCCCCATCTGATGGACAGGCTAGCGGTCCACCCCGGGTTGGGAGCAGAGTAGAAAAGAAAAGAAAAGAAACGGCAGATCAACTGGTCTGAAAAGGGAGTCTATTTAAAGGCTAGAGCAGGGGTCGGCAACCTTTACTACTCAAAGAGCCATTTTGGCAAGTTTCACAAATTAAAGAAAGTAATGGGAGCCACAAAAAAAATTGTAAAATTTAAAATGAAAAACACCGCATACAAAGCTTAAACGCTTTGTGCCATGTTAACCAGGGGTCTCCGACACACGCACCGGCACGCACTTTAATGTGGAAATTTGATGTTAGTGCAGCCCGCGAGTTTCGAATGAATGGCGCTTGATAGCGTCATACTTGCCAACACCCTCATTTTTCCCGGGAGACTCCCGAATATCAGAGCGTGATGACACTGCATTTGGCGCCCTCTACAGTCTGTCCTAACAGTGTACCTGCCCGACCACACGTAGAATGCAATTTCAGCTTGCTCACGTAAGTGACAGCAAGGCGTACTAACTCAGCAGCCACACATCTTACACTGACGGTACCAATACCCAGAATCCCATGCAGCCCTAACTCTTCCGCTCAACCAACGCACAGGGGGGGGGGGGGGGGGGGGATTTGGTGGTAGCGGTGGTGTATAATGTAGACCGGAAGAGTTAGGGCTGCATGGGATTCTGGGTAATGGTTGTGTTGTGTTTATGTTGTGTTACGGTGGGATGTTCTCCAGAAATGTGTTTTTCATTCTTTTTTGGTGTGGGTTCACAGTGTGGCGCATATTTGTAACGTAACAATGTTAAAGTTGTTTGATACGGCTACCGTCAGTGTAAGCTGTGTGGCTGATGAGTAAGTATGCTTTGCTGTCTCCTGTGTGTGCAAGTAATAACAACATGCAACATGTGGCTGGACTGGCACGCTGTATGTAAATGCTATAGAGGACAATTACTGCAGTGCAATTAGGGCACGCCCTTTATTTAGTAATTAGAGTGTAAATAGGATTATTTTTTCCCTGGGAGTAATCTATGAGGGATACTGAGATCCATAAATCTCCTGGGAAAATCGGGGGGGTCGGCATGTATGTAGCTGAGCCGCATCAGAGTGGTCAAGGAGCCGCATGCGGCTCCGGAGCCGCGGGTTGCCGACCCCTGGGCTAGAGTATACAAATGAGTTTTAAGATGAGACTTAAATGCTTCTACTGAGGTAGCATCTCTAACTTTTACCGGGAGGGCATTCCATAGTATTGGAGCCCGAATAGAAAACGCTCTATAGCCCGCAGACTTTTTTTGGGCTCTATTTAACACTGATGGACCTAGTAATACAAAAAGCTCCTTGATAAGTTTCCCAGGAATTGGGTCAAGTAAACATGTTGTTTGTTTTGTCCCATTTACACATTTTGACAATTCCTCCAATTGTCATGTCTGTTTATCATGTTTTTGTTTTGGCCATGTGGCACGTCGTTCCCCCAGGATCCTCCTCCGGACAACAAGATTCCCCAACCAGCCCTGTCTTCCTCGCCGCCGCAGGAGACCCGTGCTGATGACGTCATCCCGCCCACTGGTGATGACGTCAGAGACCAAGACTTTTTTTTAGATTCCATTTACGCCCTCTGTCAGCCGCCCACTAAGGACTTTGTTTCAAAAAGTAATCCTTTTGAGAAATTTTTTTCAAAATTTAAATTTGTTCAGACCCAGTCTAAAGTGGGGGTGGTAAATAGACATTTTGGACAATTTAATGGGGAGGATTCTTCCCCCCTCCTGACCACCCTCCACCCACCCCTAAAGAAGATGCCAGACCGCAGGGAGCGCGTCTGGTATCCGCTCCTTGAGGGGGGGGCTGGGACCGGGAGCTGTGTTGGTGGGGGGGCTCAGCTGCACCCAACCAGGCAGCAACCTCCATCCCGGCCGCCACCACCAGTCCGTCACCATGCCAAGCCACAGCCCCCAGCTAGGCCACCTGCACCACGTCAAGTTCCACGCGGCCAAGCTCCAGTACCAGTTCCATGCGGCCAAGCTCCGGTACCGGCTCCACGCTGCCAAGCTCCGGTACCGGCTCCAAGCTGCCAAGCTCCGGTTCCGGCTCCAAGCTGCCAAGCTCCGGTTCCGGCTCCACGCTGCCAAGCTCCGGTTCCAGCTCCACGCTGCCAAGCTCCGGTTACAGCTCCACGCTGCCAAGCTCCGGTTACAGCTCCACGCTGCCAAGCTCCGGTACTAGACCCACGCCAAGACCAAGACCCACGCCAAGACCAAGACCCACGCCAAGACTGCCAAGACCAAGACCAAGACTGCCAAGACTGCCAAGACCAAGACCAAGACTGCCAAGACTGCCAAGACCAAGACCAAGACGACCAAGACCAAGACCAAAACCCACGCCGCCAAAACTAAGACCCACGCCGCCAAGACCAAGACCCACGCCGCCAAGACCAAGACCCACGCCACCAAGACCCACGCCGCCAAGACCAAGACCCACACCGACAAGACCAAGACTGCCAAGACCAACACCAAGACCAACACCAAGACCCACGCTGCCAAGACCAAGACCCACGCTGCCAGGTCACGCCACGCCAAGCTTTTCCGCCCGACGCACCACGCCAAGCTTCGTCATCTGCTACTGCCACGTCGACGAAGCGCCTGCCTTCTCGTCACCCACGGATGTGGCCGCTGCCTGGTCGTCCGCCACGCCGGGTGCGCCCACCTTCTCGTCGGCCACGGGTGTGGCCCTTCCCGGGTCGTCCACCTCGCCTGCGGCGGCGGCGTTCCACTCGCCGCCACCACATGACTATGCCTCGGTGGATTCGGGGCCACTTGGCCTGGTGACCCACCGCCATGTCCCCCTCCCACCCTCCCATGACTCTTGATCCTGTTTTGTGTTTTGTTTTTTGGACATCTGGGATCTGTCCGTAAGGGGGGGGGGGGGGGGGGGGGGGGTTCTGTCATGTCGGTTTATCATGTTTTTGTTTTGGCCATGTGCTGTTTGTTTTTTTTGGACACTTTCTTAGTTCCTGGTTTCACTTCCTTGTTTGGTTTGGTTTCCATGGTCACCCATTAGTTTTCACCTGTCATGTCACGCACCTGTTTTACGTTTTGAGTCATGCACCTGTTTGTTCCAATCATGTCACTGTTATTTAAGTCTACCTTTGTTCATCACTCGTTCTGCCTGCATTGTGTTTGTCACGCGTTTCAAGTAAGTGTTTGATTATGCCATGTCATCTGTGCCAAGTAATTAAGCTTCATGTGTTTTAGGCACGATTGCCTTTTTGCTTTATTGTTTGCGTGTGTGATAGTTTTAGTGATTTATGTTGAATAAATCCAAGCTCACCTTCACGCTGTCGTCCGGAGCCGTTTTTTGCATGGGAAGAACAACCCCGCAGCCAGCTGCGACCCCCCCACGTGACACCAATGTTATTTCATCAAAGAGAGAGAAACTACTTTGAAGGGCGGTATCCGTTGTATATACAGTCGTATCTGTGTTAATAGAACCCAATTATAGCTGAGATGCATTGTCTTTAATCTCTTTTCTAATGACTTCAATTTTCTTATTAAAGAAATTCATAAAGTCATCTGCTGAGTGGGTGGTGCTACTGGGAGAAGTCCCTTGTTGGGTTAGTGATGCTACTGTACTAAACAGAAATTTAGGATCATTTTTGTTGAGGTGGATGAGATTTGAGTAATATTTAGCTTTAGCTGAGGTAAGCACGCGTTTATAAGTTATTAAACTATCACTCCATGCTTGATGGAAAACCTCAAGTTTAGTCGCACGCCATTTGCGTTCCAGCTTTCTACAAGATAATTTCTGGGCTTTAGTTTCTTCTGTAAACCATGGGGTACGCCTTTTAGGGGCCCTTTTTAGCTTTAGCGGTGCTACACTATCAATGGTGTCGCGCAGGCCGTCATTAAAGTTGTTAGTGAGGTTATCAATAGAGCCCACATAATTTGGGAATGGTGCCATTACCGAAAGCAGTAGGTCAGTAAGAGTCGTCGTTGTGGCAGCATTAATGTTGCGGCTGCTATAGTAGTTATTATTATTATTATTAGATTGTTGAAAATGAGTCAGAACTTCGAATTTTATAAGGTAATGATCGGACATTACTTTAGTGTATGGGAGTATCGTAACTTTAGAGGTGGTGACACCCCTGACAAGCACTAGATCTATCGTATTACCGTTGCGATGCGTGGGTTCATTTATTATTTGTGTAAGACCACAGCTATCAATTATAGCTAACAGCCAGGTAGATAACAGCCAGGTGGAGAGGCAGCGGTGTGACAAACCTCAAAGTGAGCACCTCAAACGAGTTATATTTATTATTTAGGTTAGGTGTAAGATTATAGTTTTCATTGTATATTAGTGGGACACCCCCTCCCCTTTTAAGAGGTCGGGCAACATGTGTATTGGTATAGTTAGGAGGAGATGCCTCATTTAGCGCAAAAAAAATCGTCTGGTTTGAGCCAGGTCTCGGCGAGACCAACGACCAGGGGCGGATTAAGAAATTTTGGCCCCCTGGGCCTGACATGGTCTTGGCCCCTCAACCCCCCGCGCGTGTGGGCGCACACACACGCACGCACTATGCAAGAAATACTGTATACTGTGAACAGACATGCACACTGTACTGTACAGAAGAGTGCACATACTGCACACACACTATTAGGTATACCACACAGACACTGACAAGCACAGGTTTCACACAGACACAGGGGGAGGGGATAAATGGCCTAAAAATAAACATTTTTGAAAATGATTACGCCCACTTCAGTGATGGTGCATTGGGTCATTTGAGAGATATTATGTATTGGAAGTTGGTAGCTATCATGAAATAAACCCCCCAACCCACCCAAAAAACTAAATCGGACATGATTTTTGCCCCCTTTTCCTCCCTTCTATCATTAAAAATAAAATAATATCTTAGGAAAACACATTGGCATAACGGCAGCTGTGCAGCAAATTGAGGCTCAAAGTCTGTATCTATTTGTGGTTAAGCTTGAGGAGAAGGAGAAAGGTAAAATGATAACATGCATCGGAGAGCACCACAAAGAAAGGTGTAGGCCAGTTCATGGTACAAGGGCTGCATGCAGGTCAAGATAGCCCATTTCCAAGAATGCTATAGTGGCTGGACAGGCACTGGACATGTCCTGAACTCAGTGTCAGACGTGGCTGCCGAATACTTGGATGAAGTGAAGCAGCTGACAGATCTCATGCTGCCCCATCTGAAGACTGTCCTGGCCAGGCAGAGGATGGATGAGGAGACCTTCCCAATGGACCCTGTCAGTGAACAGGCTAGTAACATTGATGGCACCCCTGTGCACAACATTGGGATGGAGAGACAATGTGGCAAGGTGGACTACAAACTGAAGAAGTTGGGCACACTGAACGCAGTCAATAGGTCAATAATTTTACAGAAGAGCCAGGAGCTTCAGAGGTTTCAAGGCAGCAGCACAAGCAAAAAGGGAGGTTGAACTCAACTGGAGTAAATTCATGAAGGCAAAATTCGAGAGTAGGGCAGATGAGAAACAAGAGATGGCTCAAAGAAAGGAGAGTAAGAGACTAGACATGCTGGACACACTGAAATCTTTTGATGGCCCCTTCACGATAGTGGGGAAGTTGAAAAGTTCCTTGTGGATGAAAGTCTGCACAAGAATGCAAAGCTGCAGAGAATGAAGCTTGAGGTTCAGTTTGCCAGAGAAAGCACCAAGCTTCTGCCTAAAGTCAATCCTATCTTCACAATCCAGGTGACACTTCCCAGAAATGGCAAAAGTGCAATTCTCCAAGTCATAATGGATACTTAGAATTTTATGGTGGTGGTAAGTATTCATGAAAACAGGTAGCCTAACATTAGTGAATGGGTGAATTCTGGAAATAACCTAAAAATCTTACACAGTGCACCTTTAAGCAAGGGGTTTCTTTCGTGCTTTCAATTTTGCAAAATCATCCACCACATCATTGAAGTCCAACTCTCTTGTCAGCTCACTCTCAATTGCCATTAGAGATAACGCATTTAATCTTTTCTGAGTCATTCTTGTGCGCAGCTCATTTTTTACTCTTGACAAAAGAGAGAATGAGCGTTCTCCCTCACAGTTACTGACCGGTAGAGTGAGAAAAATCTGTAGCGCAATGTATGTATTAGGAAACGTAGGCTGTAGTCCAAAATGTATTATTGTTTTGAGCAGTCCTGAAGGGGTCCTCTCCTCATCAGTGTTGTTGAGCTGTATAAAAGATTTGAACTGTATAAGCTCCTGTCCAAGACTTTCATTGAGGTCAGATGGGTATGATTCAGTGAGAATCTTGGCCTTGTGAAGGACTGAAGCATTGGACTCTGTATCCAAAGAGAAAAGGACACTGAACAAATTGTTCAGATGTTTGTAGGCCTCCAGACGGTGATTAAGGCTTGAACTCAGTTGATCAATAGAGGCAATAAATGTCTCTATTTGAAACAGTTGCCTTCCCTCAAGCACAACATCTGGGGATGCTGATTCATCAGCAAACTTTTTACGTTTCCTCGTCCGTTCAGCCCTGTAAGATGGGGTGCCACCCAACATGTTTAAGGCTTTCTGCTCAAAATGATCAAATAGATCTCTTTGGGAGAGAACAAAGGTGCGCAGAGATTCCAGCAATCTAACTGCTGTACCAAGGTCCATGTCTGCTTTTTGAAGTTGCAGACTTGTGGCCTGAAATCTGGACAGAACAGTGTCCCAAAAGCCTGCCATGAAGGCCATCTCAAGTGAATCCAGCTTCCGCACTAGACTGTCAGCTTCAGTTCGTGTGTCTCGTTTCTCTGTGTCATCAGTGGAAATAACCTGTAGTGCTGCTTTTATTTTACTGTAGTTCTGCCACAGTGCTTTGGTAGATTCTGCACGGCAACTCCAACGCGTGTTGGATAAAGCTTTAAGTGTGAGATCTATGTTGGAATTGCCAAATACCCTGTCCCATCGGTGTGTGGATGCAGTTGTGAAGTTGTAAATAGACTGAATCAAGTCAAAATACTTAGAGACTTCATTTCCACATCTGTCAATGCTGTTGACTCCCACCAAATTCAAAGAGTGAGCTGCACATGGAATATAGTGTATTAATGGGTTGCTTTTCTTTAAGTGAGCCTGCAACCCATTATACCTCCCTGACATGTTGCTGGCATTATCATAAGCCTGCCCCCTGCAATTTGACAGCTCTAACCCTAGATTTTCCAACACAGACATGACACAGTTAGCCAAACTTTCACCTGTATGGCTAGTAATGGGCTCAAAACCCACAAAGCGTTCAACAACACTGCCCTCTTTGCTAACAAAACGGAATATGAATGTCAATTGGTCCACATGAGATAAATCTGGGGTTGAATCCACAATGATAGAGTAGTATTTGCTTGCTTGCAGTTCATCTGCTATAGCCTGTTTGGTTTTTGCACCCATCAATTCAATGAATTCCTCACAAATGGTGGAGGACAGATATGAGGTATTACCTCGACCCATCTGCCCAAACTTTCTGATGTGATCCTTTAGAAAGGGATCAAATTCAGCCAGGACCTCCAGAATACCAAGGTAGTTCCCATTGAGAGGAGACCCTAACGATTCATTTTTACCCCTAAATGCAAGGCCCCTTTCTGCAAGGAATTTAATGACTGCAACAACTCTTTGTAACACCTGCCTCCAATAGCTGCTCTCTGCCTGAAACTGTTTGAACAGGTCTGCATCAACTGTGGCACCTTTGGCGCGGTTCAAGACTGCTTGCATGCAGGTTATGTGCTCAGCACTTCGCTCATGTTCACCAAATCTTTCTGAGTGTTTCCAATCACAATAGCCTGTCACAAAAGAATGCGTTTTTGGGGAAAACAGTTTGCATGCAAAGCAGTAAACATTACCAGTAGAGGGAGAGTACATCAGCCACTCTCTTTGTACTCGTTGTCCATTGGGCAAGTGTGAAGTAAAATGTTCATTGTTTAGGCATCGGGTTTTGCCTCCTAGCCCACTGTTCCTCACAGAAGCTGGATAATGGCTGTGACGGTTGTGAAATGATTTTGCACCTCTTTGAATAAGAACTTCCTTCATTGACTCAGTGAGGGTCTCAGCCCATTTAGCGGGATCACTAGGTAGAGTTGTCACTGTAGATGGTGTTGAAGAAAGATTCAGCTCATTTTCTATGCTGTCCAGAGGTGCAGTGACCTCACATTCATCCGAGCAACTGGCTACTGCTGAATTGGTTGAATCATAAGCATCAGAAGCATTTGGTTCAGTGTCTACACTTGTAGTGGTCTCAGGATCTTGGGAGCTACATGCTAGCTCAGGTGCATTGCTAACCTTAGCTGAATTTGCAGTAGCATTTATAGAATTGCTTTCAGCAGATGTCTTTGTACTGAAGAAGCTGGAGATATTTGGAACACTCTCAAGTAAAACTGATTCCTTTTTTTTCTTTTCTTGCTGAATTTTTTTTCTAGCTCCTCCACTTAAACGTTTATGATCCATATTTCCCTTCTTTCTTTGCACATTGGCTCTTTGCCTATCACAACAGATAAACCAACTATGTGTGTGTGTGTGTGTGTGTGTGTGTGTGTGTGTGTGTGTGTGTGTGTGTGTGTGTGTGTGTGTGTGTGTGTGTGTGTGAGTTTGTTTGTGTGTTTATGATCGGTGCTGCTTCCTTCAAGTGTGTGAGGTGATTTAGAAAACTAGCAACCCAGCATCAACACTCCAAAGCAGAGAATAACAGCTTACTAGCATAGACAATTGAGAGCAGAGAATCAACTGATTCGTCTGATAGACAGCAGGAGAGCAGAGTGGTCAGTGATGATCGAATCAAGAAAATGTCTAAATGGCAAGGGAACAGACTGATTTGTACTGAGGAGAAAGAGAGAGAGAGCCAATTACAGTGAAATATATTCCAAAAGAGCCAAGTGACTAGCTGAAGGCAGGGACAAATGCCTTGGAGTGACCAACAAGAGTGCAAAGTACCAAATGGCAAAATGTGGAAAGACCAACAGGCAGATCTGCTTGTACCTCTTATCTTCACAACCAAAAAGTTGCTAAATGATGTTTTCAGTCGCTAGCCAGGTATGGCCAAAAGACGCGAAATCTAGCGGCAAAGTCGGTCAATCACACTGACAGTGAAACAAATATTTTGAAAAGATAATAATTGTACACCTTTGTGCACTTTAGTCTTCTATCTAAATATTTTCACAAAGGACACCAAGGCAGCTTGCTAGCTATGATGGGAGCAACAATGTCTGATAGACAGCAGGAGAGCAGAGTGGTCAGTGATGATCCAATCAAGAAAATGTCTAAATGGCAAGGGAACAGACTGATTTGTACTGAGGAGAAAGAGAGAGCCAAGTACAGTTAAATATATTCCAGAGCCAAGTGACTAACTGAAGGCAAAGACAACAGCCAGATACCTTAGCAGAGACCAACAAGAATTCAAAGTACCTAATAGCAAGATGGCGAGACCAACACAATAAATTGTATTAGGATTTAATTTATTAACGTTAATCTTAACAGCCAAAAAGTTGCTGAATAATGTTTGTAGTCGCTAGCCAGGTATGCCCAAAACAAGAGTCGCTAAACCTAGCAGCAAAGTTGCTTAATTGCAACACACTCTAGGATTCAGGGGAATTAAGGATAATAAAGATATTAATTGTACAACTTTTTGTACTTTTTTTCTAGTTTTTTGAGTCGCCAGCCATGTATGGCCAAAAGTCGCTAATTGAATGCCAACGTTGCTTAATCGCCAACACACTGGGACTCACTGAAGGACTGACTGAATAAAAAAGATAATTAAGATAATTGTGTACTTTTCTCTTCTGATATTTTCTCTAAGGACCCCAAGCTATCTGCAAGCAGCAATAATGTCTGACAGACAGGAGAGCAGAGTGGTCAGTGATGAATGGCAAGGGAACAGGCTGATTTGTACTGAGGAGAAAGAGAGAGAGAGAGCCAATTACAGTGAAATATATTCCAAAAGAGCCAAGTGACTAGCTGAAGGCAGGGACAAATGCCTTGGAGTGACCAAGAAGAGTGCAAAGTACCAAATGGCAAAATGTGGGAAGACCAACAGGAAGATCTGCTTTTACCACTTATCTTCACAACCAAAAAGTCGCTAAATGATGTTTTTAGTCGCTAGCCAGGTATGGCCAAAAGACGCGAAATCTAGCGGCAAAGTCGGTCAATCACACAGTGAAACAAATAATTTTAAAAAGATAGTAATCGTACAATGTCTTGTACTTTTGTCTTCTTTCTTAATATTTCTCAAAGGACACCAAAATGTCGCTATCTGCAGGCAGCTTGCTAGCTATGATGGCAGCAACAATGTACCTTAGAGTGACTGACCAACAAGAGCTCAAAGTACCTAATGGCAAAATGTGGAGAGACAGACACAATAAATTGCATTAAGATGAAGAGAACTGTTGCTATTATTAATCTTAACATCAACCAGAAAGTCGCTAAATGTCACCAGCCAGGTATGGCCAAAAGTCGCTTAATTGGCCACACACAGTAACAGAGAAACTAACAAAAAAAAGATCATAAAGATAATAGTTGTACAACTGTGTGTACTTTTGTCTTCTTTCTAAATATTTTCCCAAAGGACACCAAAATGTTGCTATCTAACCTAACCTGTCACAGGGCGTTGTGGAGCACTTTTTTTTTGGCGAAATTGTGCCCTGACCAAAACTATCCCTAAACCTAACCTGTCACAGGGCGTTGTGGAGCACTTTTTTGGCGAAATTGTGCCCTGACCAAAACCATCCCTAAACCTAACCTGTCACAGGGCGTGCGGCAGCAGATAGAGCAACTCAAACGCGAACTTCCTTCCTTCGACAACTTAAACGCGTCTCTGTCATGCGTGTCTGCGTGCGTCTTACTTAGTCGCGCATTGGAAGCAGCGGGGAACATAGAACCCTTTTCTGGAAAAAGTGTTGTACGTTCCCCGCAGCGGGGAACATAGAACCCTTTTTTTAAAAAAGGGTCCTTAGTTCCCCGGTAGAGGGGAACATAGGACCCGGGTAACATAGGGACGGGGAACATAGGGATGACCCGCTGCAGGCAGCTTGCTAGCTATGATGGCAGCAACGATGTCTGCCAGACAGGAGAGAGTGGTCAGTGACGATCGAATCGAGAAAATGACAAAATGGGTCAAAGACCAAAAAGTTATTAACTGACAGCAGTGACAAATGTCAGACTGTAAACTTTCTCGAAAGAAAAGGACAAAATGGGAAGATGCTGATAATAACAGCAAAATGGAAAATATAAGAATTTCCAAGTAATGCTCAACTCAAGTGTGTGTGTGTGTGTGTGTGCGCGCGTTAAACTTCTTGTTGAATGATTTCAAATTATCTCTGAGTCTGAACTGAGGGAAAGGAAACCAAATTTTGAGCAGTCTCTCACGAGTTCAAAATACCAAATGAGGAGATTCTAAAAGAACAGACCGGTTTATGAAAGACTTGATGGGGGAGGGGCACAGCTAAGAATACTTGAGTGAGATTCTGTGATCCAAATTCGAGATAGAGCTTTTTGATAATGATAATTTGTCAGAGTAAGGTTGTGTAATCAAAATTTGAGAATGAGCTTTGTCAATCAATCAAGAATATTTGCATTAAGTTCTGTGATCAAAATTCAGAAACAACCTTTAATAATTGATAAAGAATATGTGAGTGAGGTTGTGTGATCCATCCAATTTGAGAATTAGCTTTGATAATAATGATTGAGAGCCTCTGGCCCTCTGTGGATCATGGCCGCGGGGCCAATTTTGCCTGGCCCCTTGGGGCCTCTGTGGGTCGTGGCCGCGGGGCCAAGTTGGCCTGGCCCCTTGGGGCCTCTGACCCTCTATGGATCGGGGCCAAGTTGGCCTGACCCCTCGGGGCCTCTGGCCCTCTATGGATCATGGCCGCGGGGCCAAGTTGGCCTGACCCCTTAGGACCTCAGGCCCTCTGTGGGTCGCGGCCGCGGGGCCAAGTTGACCTGGCCCCTTGGGGCCTCTTACCCTCTATGGATCGTGGCCGCGGGGCCAAGTTGACCTGGCCCCTTGGGGCCTCTGGCCTTCTGTGGCTCGCGGCCGCGGGGCCAAGTTGGCCTGGCCCTTTGGGGCCTCTGGCCTTCTGTGGGTCGTGGCCGCGGGGCCAAGTTGGCCTGGCCCCTTGGGGCCTCTGACCGTCTATGGATCGTGGCCGCGGGGCCAAGTTGACCTGGCCCCCTGGGGCCTCTGACCCTCTATGGATCGTGGCCGCGGGGCCAAGTTGGCCTGGCCCCTTGGGGCCTCTGACCGTCTATGGATCATGGCCGCGGGGCCATGTTGGCCTGGCCCCTTGGGGCCTCTGGCCCTCTGTGGGTCGCGGCCGCGGGGCCAAGTTGACCTGGCCCCTTGGGGCCTCTTACCCTCTATGGATCATGGCCGCGGGGCCAAGTTGGCCTGGCCCCTTGGGGCTTAAGATTATTATTTTTGCAAAAGTAGTTTTGCTTGGGTCGCGGCCGCGGGGCCAAGTTGGCCTGGCCCCTTGGGGCCTCTGGCCCCCTGGGCCTGGGCCCGGTAGGCCCGGTCATTAATCCACCTATGCCAACGACGTCAAGTTTGTTGTCTCTAATGATTTCATTAACTAATAACGTTTTGGAAGATAATGATCTTATGTTTAAAAAGCCTATATTATAGGTAGTGGGCTGTTTTGAGGATTGTTCGTTGAAATTATCCGAAGTAGCAATATTAATAATGTTGCGTTTATTATGCGTATTGCACTTTAAATAGTTTCGACCATATCTAGGAATTGATACGACGGGGATATTCAGATTGTTTGCTTGATGTTGCGATAAACTGAACGCATCATAGTTAGCTACCTCAGTACAATGTGTGACTGCCTCTGACACGGTCACAAAAGAAAAAACATTATGTGAGTTGTGTTTTATTCTAAGAGAATTGCTATGTGTGCAGGGATTATCCAGCCTGACGCCGGCTAGTTGTAGTTTATTCCATGAAATGCTCAGTCATTCACAAACAAGGATGGGGCGAGGGTCACCACTTTGTCAACAAATGCCTGAGCAAATTGTTTAAGAACAACATTTCTCAAGCAGCTATTGCAAGGAATTTAGGGATTTCACCATCTACGCTCCGTAATATCATCAAATGGTTCAGATAATCTGGAGAAATCACTGCACGTAAGCAGCAAGGCTGAAAACCAACATTGAATGCCCGTGACGTTGGATCCCTCAGGCGGTACTGCTTCACAAAGCGAAATCAGTGTGTAAAGGATATCACCACATGGTTTTAGGAACACTTCAGAAAAACCACTGTCAGTAACTACAGTTGATCGCTACATCTGTAAGTGCAAGTTAAAACTCTACTATGCAAAGCGAAAGCCATTTATCAACAACACCCAGAAACGCCGCCGGCTGTGCAATATGAGGGCTAAAATATCAGAAGGGAGACTGTTGAACAACTTAAACTGTACATCAAGCAAGAATGGGAAAGAATTCCACTTCAAAAATGTGTCTCCTCAGTTCCCAAACCTTTACTGAGTGTTGTCAAAAGGAAAGGCCATGTAACACACTGGTAAAAATGCCCCTTTGACAACTTTTTCGCTGCCATTAAATTTTAAGTTCATGATTATTCGCAAAAAAAAAAAAAAAAGTTTCTCAGTGTGAACATGAAATATCTTGTCTTTGCAGTCTATTCAATTGAATATAAGTTGAAAAGGATTTGCAAATCATTGTATTCTCTTTTTATTTACCATTTGCACAACCTGACAACTTCACTGCTTTTGGGGTTTGTAGCTCTACTGGATAAATGTAGTGACAAAGTGGATACTTTCTGCCATGTCATATAAATCAGGTGCGTCTGAGGTGTGTCTTGAAGTGGAGTTACACCACCGAACCGTCACATTCGTGACAGACTTCTATGACTAATCAAAAATATGGAAATACAGGGAATTTTTTTTTCTTCTTCATTCTTCTTCGGCGCTGACTCAGTGCTCAGTACTCCAAGAATGGACCAAGGCCAGCAGAAGACACAGTGTTGTACTAAACTGAAAAAAGGATCTGGCTATGTATTTTTTGTTTTTTGGTATTGACTTGGTATCGAAGTATCGATACTTTTGACAACTCTAGACCCAACTATTTCGGGAACTTGACTATTTTCATCCAAAACACTGAGAACGTTGTGGTTTGGAATCTTTTGAATTTGAGCTCAGTGGTGGGAGAGACCCGACTAGGAATGTGCAGTCAGGGTTCACCGGTGAGGCCGAGCCAAACAATATAATGGTTTCATTCAACTGATGTCTAAACATTTGCTTAAGCAAAAATCACAAAATGTAACGTATTGTCAGATTAAGTGTTGCTCGGGTGAAAAAGTATCCTAAAATGCGAAGGCAGTAGAGGGGAGACTCTCCCGACCAAAAAGAATCCTAAGATGCAAAGGCAGTAGAGGGGAGACTCTCCCGACCAAAAAGGATCCTAAGATGCGAAGGCAGTAGAGGGGAGACTCTCCCGACCAAAAAGGATCATAAGATGCGAAGGCAGTAGAGGGGAGACTCTCCCAACCAAAAAAGATCCTAAGACGCGAAGGCAGTAGAGGGGAGACTCTCCCGACCAAAAAGGATCCTAAGATGCGAAGGCAGTAGAGGGGAGAGTCTCCCGACCAAAAAGGATCATAAGATGCGAAGGCAGTAGAGGGGAGACTCTCTCAACCAAAAAGGATCCTAAGACGCAAAGGCAGTAGAGGGGAGACTCTCCCGACCAAAAAGGATCCTAAGACGCAAAGGCAGTAGAGGGGAGACTCTCCCGACCAAAAAGGATCCTAAGATGCGAAGGCAGTAGAGGGGCGGGTCTCCCGACCAAAAAGGATCATAAGATGCGAAGGCAGTAGAGGGGAGACTCTCCCGACCAAAAAGAATCCTAAGATGCAAAGGCAGTAGAGGGGAGACTCTCCCGACCAAAAAGGATCCTAAGATGCGAAGGCAGTAGAGGGGCGGGTCTCCCGACCAAAAAGGATCATAAGATGCGAAGGCAGTAGAGGGGAGACTCTCCCAACCAAAAAGGATCCTAAGACGCGAAGGCAGTAGAGGGGAGACTCTCCCGACCAAAAAGGATCCTAAGACGCGAAGGCAGAAGAGGGGAGACTCTCCCGACCAAAAAGGATCCTAAGACGCGAAGGCAGTAGAGGGGAGACTCTCCCGACCAAAAAGGATCCTGAGACGCGAAGGCAGAAGAGGGGAGACTCTCTCGACCAAAAAGTATCCTAAGACGCGAAGGCAGTAGAGGGGAGACTCTCCCGACCAAAAAGGATCCTAAGATGCGAAGGCAGTAGAGGGGAGACTCTCCCGACCAAAAAGGATCCTAAGACGCGAAGGCAGTAGAGGGGAGACCCTCCCGAACAAAAAGGATCCTAAGATGTGAAGGCAGTAGAGGGGAGACTCTCCCGACCAAAAAGGATCCTAAGACGCGAAGGCAGTAGAGGGGAGACTCTCCCGACCAAAAAGGATCCTAAGACGCGAAGGCAGTAGAGGGGAGACTCTCCCGACCAAAAAGGATCCTAAGACGCGAAGGCAGTAGAGGGGAGACTCTCCCGACCAAAAAGGATCCTAAGCTGCAAAGGCAGTAGAGGGGAGACTCTCCCGACCAAAAAGGATCCTAAGACGCGAAGGCAGTAGAGGGGAGACTCTCCCGACCAAAAAGGATCCTAAGACGCGAAGGAAGTAGAGGGGAGACTCTCCCGACCAAAAAGGATCCTAAGACGCGAAGGCAGTAGAGGGGAGACTCTCCCGACCAAAAAGGATCCTAAGACGCGAAGGCAGTAGAGGGGAGACTCTCCCGACCAAAAAGGATCCTAAGACGCGAAGGCAGAAGAGGGGAGACTCTCCCGACCAAAAAGGATCCTAAGACGCGAAGGCAGTAGAGGGGAGACTCTCCCGACCAAAAAGGATCCTAAGATGCGAAGACAGTAGAGGGGAGGGTCTCCCGACCAAAAAGGATCATAAGATGCGAAGGCAGTAGAGGGGAGACTCTCCCAACCAAAAAGGATCCTAAGACGCGAAGGCAGTAGAGGGGAGACTCTCCCGACCAAAAAGGATCCTAAGACGCGAAGGCAGAAGAGGGGAGACTCTCCCGACCAAAAAGAATCCTAAGATGCAAAGGCAGTAGAGGGGAGACTCTCCCGACCAAAAATGATCCTAAGATGCGAAGGCAGTAGAGGGGAGAGTCTCCCGACCAAAAAGGATCATAAGACGCGAAGGCAGTAGAGGAGAGACTCTCCCGACGAAAAAGAATCCTAAGATGCAAAGGCAGTAGAGGGGAGACTCTCCCGACCAAAAAGGATCCTAAGATGCGAAGGCAGTAGAGGGGAGAGTCTCCCGACCAAAAAGGATCATAAGACGCGAAGGCAGTAGAGGGGAGACTCTCCCGACCAAAAAGGATCCTAAGACGTGAAGGCAGTAGAGGGGAGACTCTCCCGACCAAAAAGGATCCTAAGACGCGAAGGCAGTAGAGGGGAGACTCTCCCGACCAAAAAGGATCCTAAGACGCGAAGGCAGAAGAGGGGAGACTCTCCCGACCAAAAAGGATCCTAAGACGCGAAGGCAGTAGAGGGGAGACTCTCCCGACCAAAAAGGATCCTAAGATGCGAAGACAGTAGAGGGGAGGGTCTCCCGACCAAAAAGGATCATAAGATGCGAAGGCAGTAGAGGGGAGACTCTCCCAACCAAAAAGGATCCTAAGACGCGAAGGCAGTAGAGGGGAGACTCTCCCGACCAAAAAGGATCCTAAGACGCGAAGGCAGAAGAGGGGAGACTCTCCCGACCAAAAAGGATCCTAAGCTGCAAAGGCAGTAGAGGGGAGACTCTCCCGACCAAAAAGGATACTAAGACGCGAAGGCAGTAGAGGGGAGACTCTCCCGACCTGCCTCCTCACATCTGACCTTTTCTTGTGTTTATTATTTTCTGTATTTGTTTCCTTCCCAGCGCTCTTATTTCTGCTTCACTTCCTGCCTGGCTCCACCACCCCTGGCCTGAGTGCCAAGACCCCCACCTGTCCCTGGTTGCCAATGAGCCTCCTTTATATGCCAGCCCTACTCTTCAGATCGGGCTGCATTGTTGTGTGTGTGAACTGTTATTTGTTTCATGCTTTTCTTGCTTCACTAATGCTTCCTGGTGTAGCTAATTAGAGACGTTCTTACTTGCACGTCTACCACAAACAGTCCTATTATTAGGGACAGATGCAAGGCTTTTGTACAAATAAAAGCAATGGTGCAACAACAGGACATAGAACATGTGATAAAAACAGTCCAAACAAAAAAGGTGAGTCAACCGCACTGGAGGGAATGCAGTCTCTCTTTGTGCTCTTGCACGCCATATTCTTCCCGTCCACCAGATGGTGTGCTCCTGTGCACATGCCCGGATCTTTTGGGTTACAGGGAAACAGTCATGGGTACTCATAGAATATGGGTCTTTTGGGATCTACCAGAACATGTGGATCTCATGGGCGGGGAAAAGACAGACTTGTTGGGACATTTGATGTATCACAATGGTGAAAGACTTGTTGGGGGTATATGTGGACCCTTTGGAGCATATAATAATAATACCTGGGATTTATATAGCGCTTTTCTAAGTACCCAAAGTCGCTTTACATGTAGAACCCATCATTCATTCACACCTGGTGGTGGTAAGCTACTTTCATAGCCTCAGCTGCCCTGGGGTAGACTGACGGAAGCGTGGCTGCAATTTGACCACCACCTATCATTCATCATTCAATTCACCGGTGTGAGTGGCACCGAGGGCAAAGGGTGAAGTGTCCCGCCCAAGGACACAACGGCAGCGATTTTTTGGATGGTAAGAGGCGGGGAGCGAACCTGCAACACTCAGGTTTCTGGCACGGTTGCTCTACCCACTACGCCATGCCGCCCCATATGATGGTGTCAGGGATCTTTGGGGAGTATCTAAGGCAGGTATGCCTGGTAAAAAACATAAATGTTGTGTGATAAAAAAATAAGTGGTTAACAAGTGCTCGGGACGTCTTGGGGGAAATGAGGGACCTATTTGGACACGTGGTGCTCTATAAATGTCTATGGTGATGTTAGGGACCTTTAGGGATGCTGGGAACATTCGGGGGTACTGTGGCGCTCATACAGATATGGTTCATTAGGGATCTACCAGAACATACAGATATCATGTGCGGGGGAAGAAGGGGCCTTTTGGGACAAGTGATGTATTATGATAGCGCAGGGTTTGGGTTAGGTTAGTGACCTTTTGATGTACTTATGGACCCGTTGGGACATGTGGGGTAGGGTTGCAGCGCATTTGGAAAGTCTGGAATTTTTGGGACAAGGGACAAATTGGGACCTTTTAGGGACAACCATGTCTGGTTACACCTCCTTTTGGCACAGAATTCAGTAAACGCATTTAATTCCCGTCTTAAAACTCGCTTGTATACGCTAGCCTTTAGATTGACCCCTTTTTAGACCTGTTGATCTGCCTTCTCTCTTTTCTGCTCCCCCCCCCCCCCCCCCTCTCCTGCATGGAGAGGTTTTCAGGTGACCACGGTGGATGCGTTAGCTGTTCCAAGTTGGGACCCGGGGTGACCACTCCTTATGCATTAGTTGGTGACATATCTGCGCTGCTGACTTGTCTCCATTCAAGATGATCCCCTGCTGGCCTCCCAATGGACTGTACTTTCACATTATAAAGGCAGTACCCGGGGTGGACCACTCCTTATGCATCTGTTGGTGATGTCTCGTCGCCCCGACTTGTCTACATGTAAGAGGATCCCCTATTGGCCCCACTATAGACTGGACTCTTCCACAAGGGAGGGTTCAAGTTGTTCCCATTGGGTTGAGTTTTTTCTTGCCCTGATGTGGGATCTGAGCCGAGGATGTCGTTGTGGCTTGTGCAGCCCTTTGAGACATCCATCCATCCATCCATCCATTTACAGCTTGTCCCTTTTGGGGTAGTGGGGGGTGCTGGAGCCTATCTCATCTGCATTGGGGCGGGAGGCGGGGTACACCCTGGACAAGTGGCCACCACGTCGCAGATAGACAGACAACATTCACACACTAGGGACCATTTAGTGTTGCCATCAACCTATCCCCAGGTGCATGTCTTTGGAGGTGTTTGTAAGCCGGAGTACCCGAAGGGAACCCACGCAGTCACGGGGAGAACATGCAAACTCCACAGAGAAAGACCCCAAGCCCGGGGATTGAACCCAGGACCTTCGTATTATGAGGCACATGCACTAACTCCTGTCCCACCGTTCTCCCCCCTTTTGAGACATTTGTATTTAATTTATTTCATATTTACTCGGTACCCCCAAAATACCCTGGACACATATGGCCGCATTAAGAGTGGATCCTACCCATGAAGGTCCAATGGTACAGATCGGTAGGTTGTGAGTTCAAACCCCGGCCGAGTCATACCAAAGACTATAAAAATGGTACCCATTACCTCCCTCACTCAGCATCAAGGGTTGGAATTGGGGGTTAAATCACCAAACATGATTCCCGGGCGCAGCACCTCTGCTGCCCACTGCTCCCCTCACTTCCCAGAGGGTGAAAAAGGGGATGGGTCAAATGCAGAGGACACATTTCACCACACCTAGTGTGTGTGTGACAATCATTGGTACTTTACTTACTTACTTTACTCCCAAAAGGTCCAGAACTCACATGGCCGCAATTTGACTGGACGCTACCCATGAAGGCCCCCCCAGTGCCTACAAAAGGTCTGAGAACTGCCCCATTGTGGTCAAGGGATGGGCAGGACCCTTTTGACCAAAAAAGGGGTCAACTAGTGCACAAAGAAGTTGTGGTGTGGCCCATGTTGAAAGTTATCCCCAAAAAACGAGAATAGCCCCGTTCCCTGAGGCTAAACAGTCTTACGTGAAGGGCACAGACAATGACATTGTAACCAAAGACGTGGTACAGGACAACAAAAAGGGCAATGTGGTGACAACTCCAACCGGCAGACTAACTCAGTGCCAAGCAACTGAAGCAGAAGTGGCTAAACTCGTAACTCCGCCTCCCTCCATAGACCGGCTGATAACTCGGGAACATGCTGCCATGTGCTTGTTGCTACCATTTCACCCAAGTAAACAAAACAAAAGCATTAGAACAAATGACTTTCAAGTTACAAAAACGTTCAAAGTGCCTCACGTGCCTTTTGTACCATGTAGTATTTCACATTAAACTACTAATTACCACACCCAATTACGCATACACACACACAGACGCACGCAGACGTTTTTTGGCGTGTTAATGGGAACGACTAATTAATGTGTTCATCTGACGCATTCATTCACTGCACATTCAAACTAGGATGGTGCTCAGATATATTTAATAATCATGATAATAATAAATGCATTTAATGATAATAAAAAATAAAATATAATAATAATAATAATAAACACATTGATGTGGTAAGATACATTTAATAATAATAAAAGATAAAATACAATAATAATAATAAATACATTCATGGTGTTAAAATACATTTAATAATAATACAAATTAAATTAAATAATAATAATAAATACATTGATGTGGTAAAATACATTTGATAATGATAATAATAATTAACAGAGTAATGGTGGTAAGATACATTCATTAATAATAATAATAAACATGTTGATAATGTTAAGATACATTTATTAATAATAATAATACAATTATTAATAATAATAATCATGTTGATGGTGGTAAGATACTTTTATTATTAATACCATTATTATTAATAGTAATAATAATTATAATGTACACATTGATGGTGGTAATATACATGTAATCATATAACAGTAATAATAATGATAATAGTAAACACTGATGGTGGTAAGACACATTTAATATTAATAATACAATTAATGATAATAATAATAATAATAACAAACATGTTGATGGTGGTAAGATACATTTAATACAAATAATAACAACAGTAATAAGAGTAAAACCTATTGATGATGGTAAGAAACATTTAATAATTGTAATTATAATAATAATATAATAATAAACACATTGATGGTGACAAGCTATATGCAATAAAAATAATAATAAACACGGTGATGGTGGGTACTATATATTTAATAATAATAATAATAATAATAATAATAATAAATAATAATTATAGTAATAAACATTTTATAATAATAATAACAACAATCAGAATAACATCTGTTGATGGTGGCAACCTGCATGTAATAATAATAATAATAATAATATTACAACATATGTTGATGGTGGCAAGCTACATGTAATAATAATAATAATAATAATAACATATCTGTTGATGATGGTAATATATATTTGTATATAGAAATGTGTCCCCCCACTGCCAAAGTACATGTTTCTACGGACACATCCATCCTTCCCCAGGATCCATCCCTGGTTTTAGTGCATGAAAAGGTACTGCCTGTACTGTACCCTGTACTGTAGCATGTACTGTACCCTGTACTGTACCCTGTACTGTACCCTGTACTGTACCCTGTACTGTACTCTGATGTACGCACAGTACACAGACACACCCACCCAGCTCAGAAGAACACCACCTTATTGACTCCACGTGCACCTTTTGCTCCACTTTGACACTTCCAGGAGGTCTGGTCTCTGTGTGGACTCAGTCCGGACCCCTTTCCGTAACACCTGATTGGCCAAGCTGACCCCGCCCTCACCAAGGGGGTCTGAAGACAGCCAGAACCGTGTGGTGTGGCCGACCTCTGACACGCTTGTTGTGTACAATTGTGTGTTTGACTGTTGCCAAGGCAACCACTCAGAGACATAATCAGACTTGGCGTCCGCAGAAACCAAATGAAGAATCCCCCAGAAAAGTCAACTAAAACTTCAGTCAAACATGGAAGTAAACTAAATCTCAGGTGAATATTCATTTGGATCCTAAAAACTGGATGAGTTTTTAAGGTTTCTTTGCGTTCTAGTCCTCAAGTGCAACAATAGACGACATGTTCTGAACAATGAGTCATCCACCCTGAACAAAGACACGGAAAGTACGGTAATTAAGTTCATTGCCAACGTCTCCTAACGAGGGCGGGACTTGTGTCGGTGTCCTGGAGGTGTATAAATGTGGGACTGGGACACAGACCAGCACATCAAGAGTCAAGTCCAGCTCCAGTCCGGAACCAAAGAGCAGACTACATTGAGCGGGGTGAGTCCTTTCTTCATCTTACCATGATAACTTGAAGGTGTAGCGTGTCCTTGTGGATGTTCTTGGACTTGGTCTCCTGGAGTTTTGTAGAAAGACTTTCAGGTGTTTTGGGATGTTTTGAACCACGGACATCTTGGACTTTGTTCTGCTTCGGTCTAAGTGTACAGTCCCAATCTGTAGTGGTTGCGGAGCTGTAGTTGAGTTCTAGAGGACACACTAGTGATCCATAGTTTTGGTACTAAGATGTCCATGGTCTTGACACCATCTTCTGAATTGTTTCCAAAGAGACTTTTTGGACCATGGACATCTTTGTTCTTCTTCAGTCTAACTGCACAGTCCCAATCTGGAACGGTTGCGTAGCTGTAGTTGAGTCCTAGAGGACAAACAATAGTGATCCATGGCTTTGGTACTAAGATGTCCATGGTCTTGACACCATCTTCGGAATGTCCATCAAATATTCAATTTTCACTGTTTTACAGGAAATACTTCATCTGGGACATCACAGGACATAAACCATGATCAAGACTTTCATACTTCTGATCCTGTTAGCCGGTAAGTCCTCCAACCCCTTCAACAATACAGGAAGTACTGCAATACAGGAAGTACTGCAATACAGGAAGTACTGCAATACAGGAAGTACTGCAATACAGGAAGTACTGCAATACAGGAAGTACTGCAATACATGAAGTACTGCAATACATGAAGTACTGCAATACAGGAAGTACTGCAATACATGAAGTACTGCAATACAGGAAGTACTGCAATACAGGAAGTACACCAGTACACGCTGACATGTGACCACGTTCCCTCCAAACAGGAATCAACAGTCTGCCTTCAAAGAGACACTTTGGCGACTCGCACGGTGACGATGGAGCAGAACATTCCAGAAGAAGCGTGAAGGAACATGAAGGAACCGAGGGACTCGTTCAACGTGTGAAGGAATATTTATATTCTTACTTTTACTCTTACTACAACCATCACCATGACGACCACACAGCGGGAGGTCACTATGGCCATGGAAACCATGACGACGACAAAGTGGTTGAAGACGTCAACGACATGATGCCTGATGATAATGCTGGTGGTATCGATGATATCACTGATGGACAAGATACACCAGTTAATGCTGATGATGCTTCTGGTGATACCATTGATGGACAAGATACACCAGTTATTGATGATGATTGTTCTGGTGATATCACTCAAGGACAAGATACAGCAGTTAATGAAGTAGATGCTTCTGGCGATATCACCGATGAACAAGATACACCAGTTATTGATGATGATGCTTCTGGCGATATCACCGATGGACAAGATACACCAGTTATTGATGATGATGCTTCTGGCGATATCACCGATGGACAAGATACACCAGTTATTGATGATGATGCTTCTGGCGATATCACAGATGGACAAGATACACCAGTTATTGATGATGATGCTTCTGGCGATATCACCGATGGACAAGATACACCAGTTATTGATGATGATGCTTCTGGCGATATCACCGATGAACAAGATACACCAGTTATTGATGATGATGCTTCTGGCGATATCACCGATGAACAAGATACACCAGTTATGATGATGATGCTTCTGGCGATATCACCGATGGACAAGATACACCAGTTATTGATGATGATGCTCCTGGCGATATCACCGATGGACAAGATACACCAGTTATTGATGATGATGCTTCTGGCGATATCACCGATGGACAAGATACACCAGTTATTGATGATGATGCTTCTGGCGATATCACCGATGGACAAGATACACCAGTTATTGATGATGATGCTTCTGGCGATATCACCGATGGACAAGATACACCAGTTATTGATGATGATGCTTCTGGCGATATCACCGATGGACAAGATACACCAGTTATTGATGATGATGCTTCTGGCGATATCACCGATGGACAAGATACACCAGTTATTGATGATGATGCTTCTGGCGATATCACCGATGGACAAGATACACCAGTTATTGATGATGATGCTTCTGGCGATATCACCGATGGACAAGATACACCAGTTATTGATGATGATGCTTCTGGCGATATCACCGATGGACAAGATACACCAGTTATTGATGATGATGCTTCTGGCGATATCACCGATGGACAAGATACACCAGTTATTGATGATGATGCTTCTGGCGATATCACCGATGGACAAGATACACCAGTTATTGATGATGATGCTTCTGGCGATATCACCGATGGACAAGATACACCAGTTATTGATGATGATGCTTCTGGCGATATCACCGATGAACAAGATACACCAGTTATTGATGATGATGCTTCTGGCGATATCACCGATGAACAAGATACACCAGTTATTGATGATGATGCTTCTGGCGATATCACCGATGGACAAGATACACCAGTTATTGATGATGATGCTTCTGGCGATATCACCGATGGACAAGATACACCAGTTAATGATGATGATGCTTCTGGCGATATCACCGATGAACAAGATACACCAGTTATTGATGATGATGCTTCTGGCGATATCACCGATGAACAAGATACACCAGTTATTGATGATGATGCTTCTGGCGATATCACCGATGAACAAGATACACCAGTTATTGATGATGATGCTTCTGGCGATATCACCGATGAACAAGATACACCAGTTATTGATGATGATGCTTCTGGCGATATCACCGATGGACAAGATACACCAGTTATTGATGATGATGCTTCTGGCGATATCACCGATGGGACAAGATACACCAGTTATTGATGATGATGCTTCTGGCGATATCACCGATGGACAAGATACACAAGTTATTGATGATGATGCTTCTGGCGATATCACCGATGGACAAGATACACCAGTTATTGATGATGATGCTTCTGGCGATATCACCGAAGGACAAGATACACCAGTTATTGATGATGATGCTTCTGGCGATATCACCGATGGACAAGATACACCAGTTATTGATGATGATGCTTCTGGCGATATCACCGATGGACAAGATACACCAGTTAATGATGATGATGCTTCTGGCGATATCACCGATGAACAAGATACACCAGTTATTGATGATGATGCTTCTGGCGATATCACCGATGAACAAGATACACCAGTTATTGATGATGATGTCTTCTGGCGATATCACCGATGAACAAGATAAACCAGTTATTGATGATGATGCTTCTGGCGATATCACCGATGAACAAGATACACCAGTTATTGATGATGATGCTTCTGGCGATATCACCGATGAACAAGATACACCAGTTATTGATGATGATGCTTCTGGCGATATCAACCGATGAACAAGATACACCAGTTATTGATGATGATGCTTCTGGCGATATCACCGATGAACAAGATACACCCAGTTATTGATGATGATGCTTCTGGCGATATCACCGATGAACAAGATACACCAGTTATTGATGATGATGCTTCTGGCGATATCACCGATGAACAAGATACACCAGTTATTGATGATGATGCTTCTGGCGATATCACCGATGAACAAGATACACCAGTTATTGATGATGATGCTTCTGGCGATATCACCGATGAACAAGATACACCAGTTATTGATGATGATGCTTCTGGCGATATCACCGATGAACAAGATACACCAGTTATTGATGATGATGCTTCTGGCGATATCACCGATGAACAAGATACACCAGTTATTGATGATGATGCTTCTGGCGATATCACCGATGAACAAGATACACCAGTTATTGATGATGATGCTTCTGGCGATATCACCGATGAACAAGATACACCAGTTATTGATGATGATGCTTCTGGCGATATCACCGATGAACAAGATACACCAGTTATTGATGATGATGCTTCTGGCGATATCACCGATGAACAAGACACACCAGTTATTGATGATGATGCTTCTGGCGATATCACCGATGAACAAGACACACCAGTTATTGATGATGATGCTTCTGGCGATATCACCGATGAACAAGACACACCAGTTATTGATGATGATGCTTCTGGCGATATCACCGATGAACAAGACACACCAGTTATTGATGATGATGCTTCTGGCGATATCACCGATGAACAAGACACACCAGTTATTGATGATGATGCTTCTGGCGATATCACCGATGAACAAGACACACCAGTTATTGATGATGATGCTTCTGGCGATATCACCGATGAACAAGACACACCAGTTATTGATGATGATGCTTCTGGCGATATCACCGATGAACAAGACACACCAGTTATTGATGATGATGCTTCTGGCGATATCACCGATGAACAAGACACACCAGTTATTGATGATGATGCTTCTGGCGATATAACCGATGAACAAGACACACCAGTTATTGATGATGATGCTTCTGGCGATATCACCGATGAACAAGACACACCAGTTATTGATGATGATGCTTCTGGCGATATCACCGATGAACAAGACACACCAGTTATTGATGATGATGCTTCTGGCGATATCACCGATGAACAAGACACACCAGTTATTGATGATGATGCTTCTGGCGATATCACCGATGAACAAGACACACCAGTTATTGATGATGATGCTTCTGGCGATATCACCGATGAACAAGACACACCAGTTATTGATGATGATGCTTCTGGCGATATCACCGATGAACAAGACACACCAGTTATTGATGATGATGCTTCTGGCGATATCACCGATGAACAAGACACACCAGTTATTGATGATGATGCTTCTGGCGATATCACCGATGAACAAGATACACCAGTTATTGATGATGATGCTTCTGGCGATATCACCGATGAACAAGACACACCAGTTATTGACGATGATGCTTCTGGCGATATCACCGATGAACAAGACACACCAGTTATTGACGATGATGCTTCTGGCGATATCACCGATGAACAAGACACACCAGTTATTGACGATGATGCTTCTGGCGATATCACCGATGAACAAGACACACCAGTTATTGACGATGATGCTTCTGGCGATATCACCAATGAACAAGACACACCAGTTATTGACGATGATGCTTCTGGCGATATCACCGATGAACAAGATACACCAGTTATTGACGATGATGCTTCTGGCAATATCACCGATGAACAAGACACACCAGTTATTGACGATGATGCTTCTGGCGATATCACCGATGAACAAGACACACCAGTTATTGACGATGATGCTTCTGGCGATATCACCGATGAACAAGACACACCAGTTATTGATGATGATGCTTCTGGCGATATCACCGATGAACAAGATACACCAGTTATTGATGATGATGCTTCTGGCGATATCACCGATGAACAAGACACACCAGTTATTGACGATGATGCTTCTGGCGATATCACCGATGAACAAGACACACCAGTTATTGACGATGATGCTTCTGGCGATATCACCGATGAACAAGACACACCAGTTATTGACGATGATGCTTCTGGCGATATCACCGATGAACAAGACACACCAGTTATTGACGATGATGCTTCTGGCGATATCACCGATGAACAAGACACACCAGTTATTGATGATGATGCTTCTGGCGATATCACCGATGAACAAGATACACCAGTTATTGATGATGATGCTTCTGGCGATATCACCGATGAACAAGACACACCAGTTATTGACGATGATGCTTCTGGCGATATCACCGATGAACAAGACACACCAGTTATTGACGATGATGCTTCTGGCGATATCACCGATGAACAAGACACACCAGTTATTGACGATGATGCTTCTGGCGATATCACCGATGAACAAGACACACCAGTTATTGACGATGATGCTTCTGGCGATATCACCGATGAACAAGACACACCAGTTATTGACGATGATGCTTCTGGCGATATCACCGATGAACAAGACACACCAGTTATTGACGATGATGCTTCTGGCGATATCACCGATGAACAAGACACACCAGTTATTGACGATGATGCTTCTGGCGATATCACCGATGAACAAGACACACCAGTTATTGACGATGATGCTTCTGGCGATATCCCCGATGAACAAGACACACCAGTTATTGACGATGATGCTTCTGGCGATATCACCGAT
This sequence comes from Entelurus aequoreus, assembly GCF_033978785.1. Taxonomy (NCBI): domain Eukaryota; kingdom Metazoa; phylum Chordata; class Actinopteri; order Syngnathiformes; family Syngnathidae; genus Entelurus; species Entelurus aequoreus. The sequence goes on from NC_084735.1 coordinate 7,088,257, forward strand.
GAACAAGACACACCAGTTATTGATGATGATGCTTCTGGCGATATCACCGATGAACAAGACACACCAGTTATTGATGATGATGCTTCTGGCGATATCACCGATGAACAAGACACACCAGTTATTGATGATGATGCTTCTGGCGATATCACCGATGAACAAGACACACCAGTTATTGATGATGATGCTTCTGGCGATATCACCGATGAACAAGATACACCAGTTATTGATGATGATGCTTCTGGCGATATCACCGATGAACAAGATACACCAGTTATTGATGATGATGCTTCTGGCGATATCACCGATGAACAAGATACACCAGTTATTGATGATGATGCTTCTGGCGATATCACCGATGAACAAGATACACCAGTTATTGATGATGATGCTTCTGGCGATATCACCGATGAACAAGATACACCAGTTATTGATGATGATGCTTCTGGCGATATCACCGATGAACAAGATACACCAGTTATTGATGATGATGCTTCTGGCGATATCACCGATGAACAAGATACACCAGTTATTGATGATGATGCTTCTGGCGATATCACCGATGAACAAGATACACCAGTTATTGATGATGATGCTTCTGGCGATATCACCGATGAACAAGATACACCAGTTATTGATGATGATGCTTCTGGCGATATCACCGATGAACAAGACACACCAGTTATTGATGATGATGCTTCTGGCGATATCACCGATGAACAAGACACACCAGTTATTGATGATGATGCTTCTGGCGATATCACCGATGAACAAGACACACCAGTTATTGATGATGATGCTTCTGGCGATATCACCGATGAACAAGACACACCAGTTATTGATGATGATGCTTCTGGCGATATCACCGATGAACAAGACACACCAGTTATTGATGATGATGCTTCTGGCGATATCACCGATGAACAAGATACACCAGTTATTGATGATGATGCTTCTGGCGATATCACCGATGAACAAGACACACCAGTTATTGATGATGATGCTTCTGGCGATATCACCGATGAACAAGATACACCAGTTATTGATGATGATGCTTCTGGCGATATCACCGATGAACAAGATACACCAGTTATTGATGATGATGCTTCTGGCGATATCACCGATGAACAAGATACACCAGTTATTGATGATGATGCTTCTGGCGATATCACCGATGAACAAGACACACCAGTTATTGATGATGATGCTTCTGGCGATATCACCGATGAACAAGACGCACCAGTTATTGACGATGATGCTTCTGGCGATATCACCGATGAACAAGACGCACCAGTTATTGACGATGATGCTTCTGGCGATATCACCGATGAACAAGACGCACCAGTTATTGACGATGATGCTTCTGGCGATATCACCGATGAACAAGACACACCAGTTATTGACGATGATGCTTCTGGCGATATCACCGATGAACAAGACACACCAGTTATTGACGATGATGCTTCTGGCGATATCACCGATGAACAAGACACACCAGTTATTGACGATGATGCTTCTGGCGATATCACCGATGAACAAGACACACCAGTTATTGACGATGATGCTTCTGGCGATATCACCGATGAACAAGACACACCAGTTATTGATGATGATGCTTCTGGCGATATCACCGATGAACAAGACACACCAGTTATTGATGATGATGCTTCTGGCGATATCACCGATGAACAAGACACACCAGTTATTGTTGATGATGCTTCTGGCGATATCACCGATGAACAAGATACACCAGTTATTGATGATGATGCTTCTGGCGATATCACCGATGAACAAGATACACCAGTTATTGATGATGATGCTTCTGGCGATATCACCGATGAACAAGATACACCAGTTATTGATATTGAAGCTTCTGGTGATACCACTGAAGGACAAGATACACAAGTCGATTGCCCAAATGAAGAAAACTTAGATTTTGCTGTTCACGTCCATGGCAGCAAAATAATAGTGAAGTTACCTCCAGATAGCAATGATAGTCCTCCTATCGTTAAGATCAAAGGCAGCAAAGTTATCATTCAGTTACCAACCGCTAGTCAAGGTAACAGCCACGAGGTGATGGATAGTCATGGTTACAGCTACGATATGAGCGGTAGTCAAGGTAACAACCACGATACGACAGATCAATAAGGTAACAACCACGATATGACAGATCAATAAGGTAAAAACCACGATATGATGGATCAATAAGGTAACAACCACGAAATGACGGATCAAAAAGGTAACAACCACGATATGACAGATCAATAAGGTAACAACCACGATTAGACAGATCAATAAGGTAACAACCACGAAATGACAGATCAATAAGGTAACAACCACGATATGACAGATCAATAAGGTAACAACCACAACCTATGCACTTTAAAAGCACGACACCATGTACCTCAAAGACGTTCTCCACCTACACTCCCCCACCCGTCCCTTCGCTCCTCTGACTTCCTGTCCCCACCCTAAAGGACCAAGCTCCGGACCTGGGGGGACAGCGTTCTGCCTTCCTTCTGGAACTCTCAAGACGAATGGCAAAACTCAACTTTTAATTATTTTGTGTCGTTATTTGATTCCATGCCGAGTTGTTTTCTGTTTTTGACGTGACTGACTGATATTTCTGCATGCATTGCCTTTTTGCTTTCTATTATGGAGTGTGTCTAAATGAAATGTGTTGTTATTATTTATATTTCTATTTATATCGCTATTTAAATAAAAGTTTATGATTGACATTGCAGAATTGTGTGATTTTTGTATCAACCTTTTTACCACAAAATCATCACCAAATGTTATGCTTTTATTTTGTACATATTTTTTGTAGTTTACTCTAATATATACTACCATATCATTTTTTCTTCTACTTTTAGTGAAGTAATTTCAACGCATTCAACAAATAAAATGTAGTTTGAGGCCAAGGAAAAACACTTCATAGCCATAGCACACATAAACATGTTACATAGAATTAACAAAACTTGCAACAGAGGGGAGGGAGTGGGAGCTACGGTGGCTGGCTGCAGCTGTTTAAGTGCTACTCAGCCGTCCATCGCCCCTGAAGGGAATCAAGCAATCCTATGCCATTCCGTGCACTTCCGGAGAGGAGTAGACTGGGAGGGACTATCAGCCAGGTGCACAACTACAGAATGTCTAGCGTGCTGAACATGAAATGTTATTAATAAATAGAGAAAGTTAAGGCATTGTGATGCAGAAATATGAATACCATTAACTTGTAAATATAATTTATAGAATATCAGAAGCATTTTTTCAGGTAGAAATATCACAAATTACATTACCAAACGTCTTTGACAACTTAGTTGGATGAGATTGGAGAAGTAATTAGCTTTAGCTAAGGTAAGCATGTGTTTATAAGTTATTAAACTATCACTCCATGCTTGTTGAAAAACCTCAAGTTTAGTCGCACGCCATTTGCATTCCAGCTTTCTACATGAAAGTTTAAGAGCTCTAGTTTCTCTTGTAAACCAGGTGCCAATTTTAAGCTTTAGCGGTGCTATACTATCAATGGTTTCGCGCAGGGCGTCGTTAAAGTTTTTAGTGAGGTTATCGATAGACCCCACATCATTTGGGAATGGCGCCAATACCGAAGGCAGTAGGCCAGCAAGAGTCATCGTTGTGACAGCATTAATGTTGTGGCTGCTAAAGCTGTGGTTATTATTAGCTTGTTGACAATGAGTCAGAACTTCGAATTCTATAAGGTAGTGATCGGACATTACTTTAGTGTACGGGAGTGTCGTAACTTTGGAGGCAGTGACACCCCGGACAAGGACTAGGTAAATCATACTACCGTTATGATGCGTGGGTTCATGTATTACTTGTGTAAGAACACAACTATCAATTATATTACTTACTTACGTACTGTTGCGTTTGACCAGCGTTCCTCCAATGGGGAATTCAAATTGCTAGTCTCTCCCAGATTCTTTTTATGGCAATAAGCTGATTTTTATATTCAATCACCAGGCAGTAGTTGGTATTCTGTGGTTTATTCTCCAAGCTTAGAGGACAAACGTGAGACCAACCCAGTACACAAGCGTTCCCTCGCCCAGTCTAGATCGGTCTCCCCTCAAACCCCCGGAAGTGCCGTGATCTTCTCCTCCCTCCTCCCCATCTGCAGTCCCCCAGCCTAGCACACGCGCTGTGCCCTTATCTCAGGAATGTTATGGCAGTCTCAACAGAGAGAACACTCAAGGACACTCGAATCCAAGCACTTTGTACCAGACGAGACATTAACTGATGAAAATATGACTATAGGAGTTTAGAAAGAAGTAACACTTAAATATGGATATGATTCTGATCTGCTTCCAACAGTACTTATTGTCATGTTCTGTTGTTTGGATTATGTTTTGTTATTTTTTGTTAGTTTTTGGACACACCATGCCAAGCTTCGGCGCCTGCCGCACCACGCCAAGCTTTGGTGCCTGCCGCACCACACCAAGCCTCACCGCCTGCCACACCGCGCCAAGCCTCGCACAGCTTCCACGCCTGCCACGACGACGATTCGCGCAGCTTCCACGCCTGCCACAATGACGACGCCTGCTGCCTCCACGCCTGCCTCAACGACGACGCGCCCACCTCCCCGTCGGCCACGGATGTGGCCGTTCCCTGGTCGTCCGCCACGCCAAGTGCACCCACCTCCTCATCAGCCACGGATGTGGCCGCTCCCTGATCGCCCACCTCGCCAAGTGCAACGGCGTTCTACGCGTCGCCGCCATCTGACACTCCCTCGCTGGTTGAAGGGACACTTGGTCTGGCGACATCCAGGGAACGGTCACATCCGTGGCCGACGGGGAGGTGTGCGCGTCGTCGTTGAGGCAGACGTGGAGGCAGCAGGCGTGGAGGCAGCAGGCATCGTTGTTGTGGCAGGCGTGGAAGCTGCGCGCGTCGTCGTTGAGGCAGGTGTGGAAGCTGCGCGCGTCATCGTCGTGGCAGGCGTGGAAGCTGCGCGCGTCGGCGAGGCTTGGCGTGGTGCGGCAGGCGGCGAGGCTTGGCGTTGTGCGGCAGGCGGCGAAGCTTGGCGTGGTGCGAAAGAGTCCAAAAACTAACAAAAAATAACAAAACATAATCCAGACCACAGAACATGACACTTATTACTTTCTCTCTGTCATGATCCGTGGTCCGGATCATGTTTGTTTAGTTATTTTCTTTTAGTTTTGGACTGCTTTAGTTCTTGGTTGTGCTCCTGTGAGTTTGTTTTGGTTGTCATGGTCACTCTTTGTGTGCACCTGTCTCTGATTGTGACAGAACGAAAGCAGCATCTGTTCTTCCGCAAGCGGACCACAAGGAGATGGATGAAGGTACACGCATGGTGTTGCGAGCGATGGACGTGGAGACGCTTCGCTATTCGACGGAGGAGAGGTCGAACCTTATGTGGGGACCTGGAGGCTCCCTTATCCCCATCGACTCCCTCTGGTCCGAAGACATCGCCGCTACACAGCAGTACCGGACGCGCCGGCAAAGGCGGAAGCCGTCCAGAAGGGCTTCGCCTCGCCGTCAGAACGCGTCACTCCCGCAAGCTCCTCCCCCGGACCGAAGCAAGTTGCAGCCAGACCATATTCCTCGCCGCCAAAGTTAGGTAATCCGATTCATGATTTCGCCAAGCAGTTCATGGATTGGGCTTCCAGTCAGCTGGAGACCCGGGCTGATGACGTCACGCCGCCGCCTGCTGATGACGTCATGGGCCAAGAATTTTTTTTTCCGAATTCTGTTTCGCCCTCGAAAATTCAAGCCCCGCCCAAGTCACGGACATTTTCTTTTTGTCGTCCCACGCAAAATCAGGTTGGGAATACAAAAAGACAATTTGGACAATTTAAAGGGGAGGCTTCTACCCCCCTCCTGACCTCCCGCCACCCACCCTTAAAGACTGTTTCAGACTGCAAGGAGCACGTCTGGTATCCGCCCCTTGAGGGGGGGCCTGGGGCCGGGAGCTGTGCTGGTGGGGTGGCTCAGCTGCGCCCAACCAGGCAGCAACCTCCATCCCGGCCGCCACCACCAGTCTTTCGGCATGCCAGGCCGCAACCCCCAGCTAGACCGCCTCCGTCATGCTCATGGCTAACCTCAGCCCCGGTGGGCTTGCAGACGCCACCATCATCTCCGGTGGGCTTGCAAACGCCACCATCTCCAGTTCCAGTTCCTGCTCCTCGCCAGACACCAGTTCCTGCTCCTCGCCAGACACCAGTTCCTGCACCACGCCAGGCACCTGTACCTGCACCATACCAGACACCTGTACCTGCACCACGCCAGACACCTTTACCTACACCATGCCAGACACCTGTACCTGCACCACGCCAGACACCTGTACCTGCACCACGCCAGACACCTACACCTGTACCTGCACCACGCCAGACACCTGTACCTGTACCGGCACCATGCCAGACACCTGTACCGGCACCACGCCAGACACCTGTACCTGTACCGGCACCACGCCAGACACCTGTACCTGTACCGGCACCACGTCAGACACCTATACCTGTACCGGCACCACGTCAGACACTTGTACCTATACCGGCACCACGTCAGACACTTGTACCTGTACCGGCACCTGCTACCACGCCTGACTCGCCGCCTATACCTGCTACCACGCCTGACTCGACGCCTGTACCTGCTACCACGCCTGACTCGCCGCCTCGCCAAGTGCGCCTACCTCCCCATCGGCCACGAATGTGGCCATTCCCGGGTCGCCCGCCTCGCCTGCTGCAGTGGCGTTCCACTCGCCGCCGCCACTTGACTTTTCCTCGGTGGATTCGGGGACACTTGGCCTGGCGATCCACCGCCAAGTCCTCCCTCCGCCCTCCCGTGACTTTTTGCCCTGCTTGTTTTTTGTTTTGGACATCTTGTATCTGTCCTTGAGGAGGGGATTCTGTCATGATCCGTGGTCCGGATCATGTTTGTTTAGTTATTTTCTGTTAGTTTTGGAGTGCTTTAGTTCTTGGTTGTGCTCCTGTGAGTTTGTTTTGGTTGTCATGGTCACTCTTTGTGTGCACCTGTCTCTGATTGGTGCTCGCCCGCTCACCTGATTCCCGAGCGCTAATCAGAGGCATTATTTAAGTTGCCTTTGCCAGTCACTCGTCCTGCTTTCGTTGTGTTTGCGTCACACTTTTGACAAGTAAGTTTTTGTTCCATTCCAGAATCTATGCTAATACTAACTTTACGTTTGTTAGGCACGTTTGCCTTTTTTGTTGTTTGCCTTCTTTTTTGGTAGTTTGGTGATTTATGAGAAATAAATAATTTCTTACCTTACGCCTGTCGTCTGGAGCCGTCCATTTTTTGCATTGGAAGAACAACCGCGCAGCAAGCGCACCCCGACATTGTGACACTCTCTGGCACTCATGGAGGGTGGACGCTCCCCTTTCATCTCCCTTATCTCTCCTGCTTGCTTCTTTGTTTTGTCTTAACTTTTTTTTTGCCTCTTTTTGCACTGCTCTCCAAATACCATACCATACCATACCATACCAACTTTATTTATAAAGCCCTTTAAAAACAACCACAGTTGAAAAACAAAGGGCTGTACACCACAAAGAAATAAAGGCAAAGGACAGACTAAAAAATAAAATGTAAAACAGAAGTAAAATACACATTAAAAAAGCAAATACAAAATTACCCTAAGAACAATTTTGTTAGATAAAAAGCAGTTAAAAAAGTGAAAAGTTAAAAACAGTTTAAAGTCTCATGCTGGGTTAAAAGCCAGTGAATAAAAATGGGTTTTAAGAAGGGTCTTAAAAATAGCCAAAGAAGGGGCCTGTCTCACATGAAGTGGAAGATCATTCCAGAGTTTGGGGCCCGCAACAGATCATACAATCTGATCAACATTGGAACTATTTAACTGGCCTCAATAAAATTGACAAGATCTTGGGTTTGGGGGAACCTGCTTGTCGTAACGGAGCGGTTGTTGCTGGACGACGAACTCTTGGGAGAAGAAGGAGTGCCTGGCGACCCTTTTCTGTCGAGGACGTGAAGATATCTACTTATTCGGAATTATGACAACAGGACATCTGCTGATTGGAGTAAGCGTTACTCTGGTTTGTCGACAAATTGGAAGTTGCTGGCAGTCTTCAAAGTAGCCCAAAGCTGCCACAAATGATTGGAGGATGCGGGAAGAACTGTGGACACTCTTGTGATTTTGGATCACATTGGACTGTCTGCCCCGCAGGTTTGAGGACCAGTCATAGACAATTTGGAGTGAAAAGTGCATTTTATTTTCACTTGTATACAAAACATTCTAACTTGGATTGTTTCCCTGGCTTGGAGACTCTCCCGAAGGACAGTGCAGCGAAGACACAACAAACTCCCTTCTTGTCTCTCATGGACACACACCTGTTGTTGTTGACTTTGGACTAGCTACTGCACGACATCAAGGCCGCGGAACAGAGACACACTGCAGGCTTACACACAAACATGCATCCACAAAAATATACGCCACACACATAGATAGATAGTACTTTATTGATTCCTTCAGGAGAGTTCCCTCAGGAAATTTTAAATACATACCCCCCCTGCCCCTCCAGTCCAACTCCCTCGACGCAAATCCCATAGGGGTGATGAAAGGATGGTCAGCACCTGGGAGCTGCGGCCTACCACCATGACCCCACACTCCCTTCCCTCTGTTGCTAGATATCTCGAGATGTATGTTGTAATATTTACATGTGCTTTGCTATGGAGGTTTTTTCCCTCTCCAGACTGGGCCCCCTTAGGAGCCCAGTCTAGATTGTATTTTTTTACTCATCCTTCCCAGCGTTTTACATTTTTCCACATCTTTTACGGGGCGCCTTGTGGCAACCCTTCAGCCTTCCTGTTCTGTAACCCTGTACACAGTTTGTTTGTCTAATCTTGAACGGTTTGTGCTGAAAACTAAGTTTTTTTGTACTTGTGCAATGACAATAAAGACCTATCCTGTAGCAATGCACTCCAGACTGACCTGTGTAACTAATAACGTTTTGGGAGACAATGATCTGATGTTTAAAAAGTCCATAATATAGGTAGTGGGCTGTTTTGAGGCATTTTTGTTCATGGTATCGGTAGTACTAATTTTAATAATGTGTCGCAAATATTTTCAATCACACCTATAAATTGATATGATTGGGATCTTGAGATAATTTTCTTGGTTCTGCGATAAAATTACCCGCTTCGTAATTTGCCACCTCAGTAGAATGCATGTTCACCTCTAAAAGAGTCACGAGAGAAAAAACATCATGTGAGTTATGTATTATTCGTTTTGCTGGTTAGTTCTAGCTTAACTGAATTCTCACCCCGGTTTACAGGCACTGTAATGGCCTGTGTCCGAGCTTGCTTTAGTGTGCTTAGTCAAGTGCGACTCAAACAGTGATCTATGTTCATACAACGAGTAACCTTCCCGGTTATGGTAAAAGCCGTCCCTCCTCAGCAAGCCCAGTTTTTTTCCCAGAAGGAGGGCCAATTATCACTAAACCGTTGTCCCTGTTCTCTACAAAGACAAGCAGGCCCCATGGAGAAGACTAGTTGAAAGCAATCGATTTATCTCTCATCATTGCATCTGCTCAAAAATTACGGTTTCCAGAAACTCTGGGTGAGGAGGTAGATGGTGCGACAGATTTTGGAGCTATGGGCCCCGCACAGAACTTAAAAAATGGGTATAGGTGTGAGAAACAGGCACCTGGATAGACATTTCAAAGGAGACAAAGCGGATTTGAGGGCCTCCGTGACCCGGTACATTTAAGGTGCGACTTTAAGATTGTATTACTCACATACAAAATATTAGACAGTCTATCAAAGTTTACTCATATAGCCCTTAATCACATATGTCTCAAACATCCCCTGATCCAAACCCATATCCGGACAAGGAAAAATGCAAAAGACGCTAGCTTGGCAAAAAGAAGAAACCTGGAGAAGTAACCACAGATGAGGGGACCCGGGACCCGGCAGGCGGTTTTTCAGAGTTTGTGCAGAAATTGTTTGGTTATGAAAACCAATTGTTGCAGCAGCTGTCCGGGTGGCTGCTCTCAGACGATCATGGAAGTGCATCCGCTGGGCTGGTGTGGTTACACGTGGTCTGCGGTTGTGAGAATAGAATGGAATAGATGTTTATTACCATTTGTACAGGTAAATTGGAGTTCTTGTGCGTTTCTCCCTGAGTCAACATTTACAAAAACACGAGTTAGAAAGTAGTATAGTATTGTAAGAATCGCACGTTAGGGTGTGGCACAAAGTATTTCCTACACATCTTAATGTCCTGTGCTAAAAGTTGGTAAAAGCTGTTGTGGTAGCGAGCCTTGTGGGTAGAGATACTCTCTGGTCTGCGATGTCTCAGGTTGTGACCCGGGTCCTTTTACATCCAGTGGATGTACTGCCAAATTCTCTGAAACTCCTTTGGAGACGGCTTATGGTAGAGAAATGAACATTCGATTCATGGGCAACAGCTCTGGTGGACATCCCTGCAGTCAGCGGTTACGTACAGGAAGTGTTCAGAATTGTGAAGCCTTCCAAGGGCTGAGACACGTTCGGGATTGTTGACAATCTTGCATGTTTATATTTTGTTCAGTACCTTGCAATACACACATAAGAATGTTCGCTAATTGTCATTAACCAAAACTCTATCTAAGAGTGATATTTGGAAGACAAAAATGCACTTTTACTGTGTTAAACTAACTCGTGATTGTTGATGCTTTATTTAGAAAATCCCGTCGCACAAGTGGACTCAGTCTCTCAATTGCAGGATACCGGAACAAAAAAAACGGCATTTGTCACGGCGCGGTCTCGAACCCGCAATTCTCCCGCAGCAAGTTCCTCAGCACTCAATCTGGCAGTATGCCAGGACACGCGCCGGGCGCTTCACTCCCACGCAACGACGAAGCTGCAGACTATCAGCAATCAGCGCACCTGGAAGTAATCAAGTCTGCAGCATAAAGACCAGTGGACCCTTGGAGCCTACGCCGGAATGCCGTTAACTCCTTGCAGTAAACATTGCGTCTCTGGCTTCCCTCCTGTGTACTCGCTCTCATCTCGTCCTCCTTGTTTCCTCGTCTCATGTCCCTTGTTCTTCCCGCAGTATCCATCCTGTTCCGTGTGCTCGAGCTCTGTACCTCGACCTGCCTCTGGACCTTGGACTGCTTCCTTCGATCCTCGACCACCTGCCTGCCTACAGACCCCCTGTTTGCCTCGCCCTTCTGGACTGCCATCCAACACGCACTTAGAACATCTCTTTGTAATATTCACATGGTTGATATCACACATAGTCCTGCACCAAACATTTAGAGTAGCATACACCTCCCACACACTCATCAAAGGTTGTTATAAACCTGGTAACCTGATCTTCCTCGTGGTGTCGTCTCCTTCCACCCCTCACATAAATAACAACATTATTGTCCTTATTTGAACAAAAAATCTTCGGGTACATGAAACATATGTTTATTATTGCAATTTAGTCCTTAAATAAAATAGTGAACATACTAGACAACTTGTCTTTTAGTAGTAAGTAAACAAACAAAGACTCCTAATTAGTCTGCTGACGTATGCAGTAAAATATTGTGTCATTTATACACCTATTATTTTGTACACATTATGAGGGACAAACTGTAAAAATTGATTATTAATGTACTTGTTCATTTACTGTTAATATCTGCTTATTTTCTGTTTTAACATGTTCTATCTACACTTCTGTTAAAATGTAATAATCACTTATTCTTCTCTTCTTTGATACTTTACATTAGTTTTGGATGATACCACACATTTAGGTATCGATCCGATACCAAGTAGTTACAGGATCATACATTGGTCATATTCAAAGTCCTCATGTGTCCAGGGGCGTATTTACTGACTTTATAAACATAAATAGAATTAGAAAAAAATGAACAAAGATTTAGTGACAATAACAAATATCGATGTAATCATTGTAGTATCGACTAGATACACTATTGTATTTGGTATTGATGTGTAGTTCTGGTCTTGTCATCCTCGTCCGGACAGAAGGGTGACTTGGCAGCGCGGCTGGATCAAAAGAGACGTCGGAGACGCTGTACTGAACCTAAAGTTGCCTTATTCTAAGCGAGTGTCATTATACAGGACTGCAGTTCCTGGAGGAGGTCAGGTCAAAAATCAAGTAGTACTAACTTGGAGAAGCCAAACCCTCAGTTTTATATTCCTACTTCCTGTCTGTGTGCGAGGGCTGGGTCAGGAGAGCGCATCCTGGTCATAAAGGGGATGTTTGTGTGTAAGTGACTGGAAAGAAAACAGATGCCGGTCATAACTTAAACGTCGGCCATCACCTTTGCATACCAAGGTCCAATTTTATTGTCTTTTCTTTCACGAGAACTAATCAAATCCAGACACAAATGCCAATACTATATACTACATGTCTTTTTTTTTCAAAGGGAGTGTAGTCCCCAATTGCAATGAACAATGACGTCAGGCCCTAACCACCACCCATCAGGAGCAAGGGCGAAGTGTCTTGCTCAAGGACACAACGGACGTGACTCGGATGGCGGAAGCTGGGGAACCCTCAAGTTAGTGGCACGGACGCTCTATCACCCGAGCCACGCCATTAATATAATGGACATATAATTAATAATCAACATAATTGGATATTAGGGCAGCACGGTGTCAGAGGGGTTAGTGCGTCTGCCTCACAATACGAAGGTCTTGAGTAGTCCTGGGTTCAATCCCGGGCTCGGGATCTTTCTGTGTGGGGTTTGCATGTTCTCCCCGTGACTGCGTGGGTTCTCTCCGGGTACTCCGACTTCCTCCCACCTCCAAGGACATGCACCTGGGGATAGGCCCCTCCTACCTCCAAAGACATGCACCTGGGGATACGCCCCTCCCACCTCCAAAGACATGCACCTGGGGATAGGTTGATTGGCAACACTAAATGGTCCCTAGTGTGTGAATGTGAGTGTGAATGTTGTCTGTCTATCTGTGTTGGCCCTGTGATGAGGTGGCCACTTGTCCAGGGTGTACCCCGCCTTCCACCCGATTGTAGCTGAGATAGGCTCCAGCGCCCCCAGTGACCCCAAAAGGGATAAGCGGTAGAAAATGGATGGATGGATTATAGGGCAGCACGGTGGAACAGGGGTTATTGCATGTGCCTCACAATACGAAGGTCCTGAGTAGTCTTGAGTTCAATCCCGGGCCCGGGATCTTTCTGTGTGGAGTTTGCATGTTCTCCCCGTGACTGCGTGGGTTCCCTCCGGGTACTCCGGCTTCCTCCCACCTCCAAAGACATGCACCTGGGGATAGGCCCCTCCCACCTCCAAAGACATGCACCTGGGGATAGCTTGATTGGCAACACTAAATTGGCCCTAGTGTGTGAATGTTGTCTATCTGTGTTGGCCCTGCGAAGAGGTGGCGACTTGTCCAGGGTGTACCCCGCCTTCCGCCCATGTGCAGCTGAGATAGGCTCCAGCCCCCCCCCCCTCCCCCCCTCGACCCCAAAAGGGACAAGCGGTAGAAAAATGGATAGATGGATGGATAATTGGATATTAAGAGTATGCGATAGTTCGACTCCTACCTTGTTTTGTAATCACTCAGAAATATCAAGCAGCTAAAATGTGCCAAACACAAATAAATGGGGAGAGTGTTTTGCATTTTTCTCCATCATGCTTTGTAATTAAGTGAAATTTGTGTCATTTTTAATTTGTTATGGTGCATGAACATTTTTTTTATAATGTCCACAAAGTTCAGTGAGCAGGTTGTGTTGTGCATGACATTTTGTGTGGTTGGAGTTTTGTTTGCACTGTGACTATGGAAGGTTGTTTGCATTGGGTCATATACGTCAATGCTGCAAAACATTGTAATTTGAGTATAATTAAAGGTGACTTATCTGAATTACTCACATTTTCCACTTGATGGCAGCATCAATCCAGTCTTTTGAAATGAAGGCAATCTATTGAAAACAGTTTCTATGTGTCAAACTCAAGGCCCGGGGGTCAGATGTGGCCCGCCACTTTATTTTATTTGGCTCTCAAAAGCCTGGAAATAATATGTATCAATAGAGTACTTGGGTGGGTGGCCTGGTGTGGTGGGGGGTGGGCTCGTGGGGGCCCGGTCGCTGGTGGGGCGGGGGCGGTCTTCCCGTCCGGTTGCGGGGAGTCTCTGGGCCCCTCAGGAAGGGCGCCCAGCCTTATCCGCCCGTGTGGGGGGTGGTCTCTCACTGGCTTGGGGGCTGGCTGTCCTATGCCTGCTGTTGGCTCTTCAAGGCGGCACGGTGGACCGGGCTCTGGGGTTCCTGTCGCTGCCCGGCCTGGCTGCGTGGGGCCGGTGGTCCCTGGTTCCCTGTGCGCCGCACCTACTGTTTGTGGGTTGGGCTCTCTGGGTGGCTGGGGCCGTACTCTGGCTCCCACACACACTGGGAGTCAAATATATTGTACCTACCAATACACATATATACTCACATACACGCCGTTATTCATACATACATACATAGGTACCTACGCTCCCACATACATACACAAATACAGTACATACCTACACACTCAAAGTTTGTACATCCACACGCACGTTCACTGTACAAACATACATATACACGTACTGTACATATACATTCACTGTACAAACATACATATACACATACTGTACATATACACGTACATATACACATTCACTCATGCACATAATCAGGTTTCATCAAACATATATCAATGTTGTTGCCCTAGGGTAAACTGGGTAACACATGGCACACTGACAAAGCTTAACCTATTTTTACTATAACAATCTACAAGGTTAATACAGTTGGCTTCTTTTTCTTTCCCTCCATTTATCTGCTTTCTTTTGTATCTCTAGTTATCGTGACGTATATGTATTGTTGCATTTGAACAATTGTATTGTTGATAATAGAGGTAAATTATTGGTGTTGTTCATTATCAATAGTGATGTTTCTATTGGTATTTGTATTGATCCATTTGTAGTGTAATAATGCTCATTGTCATTTCTGTATTATTATTTATTTCACTAACTGCTTCTTTGCTATCACTTTTACCATCATATTTGTAGATATCCTATTTGCTGATGTTGCTCTGTTGTTGTTGTTGTTGTTGTTGTTGTTGTTGTTGTTGTTGTTGTTGTTGTGTTTGCTGTTGTTGTTGTTGTCTCTCTGTCTAATCCCCCTCTTGTCCCCACAATGTCCCCCTCTGCTCCGGCCCGGCTGCACCAAATAATAATATAAATACATTTAATAAAGTCAAATACAAATAAGGCAACAAGAGAAGTATCCTACACTTCTCTTTTGTAAAGTAAATGTGTACATGATTATGATTTGCCTGAGAAGCTGGACAGGACAAAAAAATAAATAAAAAATAGAGTGATGTGACTTTATGTTTCAGTAAGAGAAATGTGTACATTTCATTACCGAGCTTTATTCTGCCTGGTTGACAAAAAGTGGGGTTGTCATGATATGTTGAATTGGGATGAGAAGAGTTGTGGCCAGAAGGAGGCACTGTTGGTCCAAGAGGAATCATGGCTGCCACCCAGGCGTGGCGTGTGCTTGGCTTCCTTGCTAAACAGGGCGGACCGCCTCGTACATGCACATGCATCCTCCGCTGTTGCCATTTCTAATACAAACTAGTGTACAGTTCTAACTTACATCTGTCAGTAGACCCGCTATGGAATCTGTCAGGTTCAAACACTGATGACATCTATTGATCAGACAAGAAGCAAGGAATCAATCAGAGACAGAGTTCAATTTTGCTCATGAGGAGAACGCATGGAGCCGGACCCTTAGTGTAAGTTACCCATGTCTTGGCCACTAATACACCCCCATACCATCACACATGCTGCCTTTTACACTTTGCGCCTAGAACAATCCGGATGGTTATTTTCCTCTTTGGTCCGGAGGACACGACGTCCACAGTTTCCAAAAACAATTTGAAATGTGGACTCGTCAGACCACATATCAGTCCATCTTAGATGAGCTCGGGCCCAGCGAAGCCGACGGCATTTCTGGGTGTTGTTGATAAACGGTTTTCACCTTGCATAGGAGAGTTTTAACTTGCACTTACAGATGTAGCGACCAACTGTAGTTACTGACAGTGGGTTTCTGAAGTGTTCCTGAGCCCATGTGGTGATATCCTTTACACACTGATGTGGCTTGTTGATGCAGTACAGCCTGAGGGATGGAAGGTCACGGGCTTAGCTGCTTACGTGCAGTGATTTCTCCACATTCTCTGAACCCTTTGATGATATTACGGAGCGTAGATGGTGAAATCCCTAAATTCCTTGCAATAGCTGCTTGAGAAAGGTTTTTCTTAAACTGTTCAACAATTTGCTCAGGCATTTGTTGACAAAGTGGTGACCCTCGCCCCATCCTTGTTTGTGAATGACTGAGCATTTCATGGAATCTACTTTTATACCCAATCATGGCACCCACCTGTTCCCAATTTGCCTGTTCACCTGTGGGATGTTCCAAATAAGTGTTTGATGAGCATTCCTCAACTTTATCAGTATTTATTGCCACCTTTCCCAACTTCTTTGTCACGTGTTGCTGCCATCAAATTCTAAAGTTAATGATTATTTGCAAAAAAAAAAAAAGTTTATCAGTTTGAACATCAAATATGTTGTCTTTCAACTGAATATGGGTTGAAAATGATTTGCAAATCATTGTATTCCGTTTATATTTACATCCAACACAATTTCCCAACTCATATGGAAACGGGGTTTGTATTTTAAACTTTGAAAGGTCCTAAAGGGCGGCGACGGACATGAAGTCAACTTGTCAAAAGGTTTTCAGACTTAATTTCCCCTTGTTGACACAACTGGATGAGGACATGCTGGTTCTGAAAGTCCAAAATGCACAGGCATATCCCGGGCAGCTAAATGGGGATATGGGGGTCTTTGTCAAATACCAGTCGATACAGAGACGAGGAAAGCGGAGGGCTGGTTGTGTGACACGCTCGCCAGGGATGATGTTACTGTTGTGTTGCCGTTTCGGATTCAGTGGATATCCGGAGTGATGGGTTGCCACCAAGCCGTGCCCCGTAGAAAGGTAGGAAGGAAAGGTAAACATGGGGGCAGGATTGAGGGTGGGAAAAGAAACCCCCTTTTCTACTTAACGCCCGTTACCAACACATTTTTCCACTTCCCCGTTCTCAGTTTGTGACACAAATTAAATCTATAAATAATAAGTACAACAGTCAAATAAGTTATGATTCATCGGTTCAGAAATGTATTCAGCAAGGTTGAAGTTGTTTATCAGGATCCTCGCCGAGCAGCAAGAAAGCGTGCGGAGCACTCAGCGAAACAAACACTGAGAGTTACAAACATAACAATCCAGCCTGACTGGCAAGGTGTGCCCAGACTAACAATTATTATTCTGTGACTGTAAATTGTTTGCTTGTTTTTTTTATTGATGCTTTTATTTTTTTTATTTTTTTCTGTATTGTGTAGTTATAATTATATGCTTTTACTTGTAATTGTATTGAATTGTGGACCCCAGGAAGACTAGTGGGCTGTTGAGGCAACCAGCTAATGGGGATCCTTAATAAAAATCAAAATCAAATCAAAACACCTCCTTAGGGAGGCGTTCGGGTGGCATCCTGACCAGATACCCGGACCACCTCATCTGGCTCCTCTCCATGTGGAGGAGCAGCGGCTTTACTTTGAGCTCCTCCCAGATGACAGAGCTTCTCACCCTATCTCTAAGGGAGAGACCCGCCACCCGGTGGAGGAAACTCATTTTGGCCGCTTGTACCCGTGATCTTGTCCTTTCGGTCATAACCCAAAGATCATGACCATAGGTGAAGATGGAACGTAGATCTTGTACCCGTGACCTTGTCCTTTAGGTCATAACCCAAAGCTCATGACCATAGGAGAGGATGGAACATAGATCTTGTACCCGTGATCTTGTCCTTTCAGTCATAACCCAAAGCTCATGACCATAGGTGAGGATGGAACATAGATCTTGTACCTGTGATCTTGTCCTTAAGATCATAACCCAAAGCTCATGACCATAGGTGAGGATGGAACGTAGATCTTGTACCCGTGATCTTGTCCTTTAGGTCATAACCCAAAGCTCATGACCATAGGTGAGGATGGGAACGTAGATCTTGTACCTGTGATCTTGTCCTTTAGATCATAACCCAAAGATCATGACCATAGGTGATGATGGAACATAGATCTTGTACATGTGATCTTGTCCTTTAGGTCATAACCCAAAGCTCATGACCATAGGTGAGGATGGGAACGTAGATCTTGTACCTGTGATCTTGTCCTTTAGATCATAACCCAAAGATCATGACCGTAGGTGAGGATGGAACGTAGATCTTGTACCCGTGATCTTGTCCTTTAGGTCATAACCCAAAGCTCATGACCATAGGTGAGGATGGGAACGTAGATCTTGTACCCATAATCTTGTCCTTTCGGTCATAACCCAAAGATCATGACCATAGGTGAGGATGGAACGTAGATCTTGTACCCGTGATCTTGTCCTTTAGATCATAACCCAAAGATCATGACCATAGGTGAGGATGGAACGTAGATGTTGTACCCGTGATCTTGTCCTTTAGGTCATAACCCAAAGATCATGACCATTGGTGAGGATGGGAACGTAGATCTTGTACCCGTGACCTTGTCCTTTAGGTCATAACCCAAAGCTCATGACCATAGGTGAGGATGGGAACGTAGAACTTGTACCCGTGATCTTGTCCTTTCGGTCATAACCCAAAGCGCATGACCATAGGTGAGGATGGAACATAGATGTTGTACCTGTGATCTTGTCCTTTAGATCATAACCCAAAGCTGATGACCATAGGTGAAGATGGAACATAGATGCTGTACCTGTGATCCTGTCCTTTAGATCATAACCCAAAGCTCATGACCATAGGTGAGGATGGAACATAGATCTTGTACCTGTGATCTTGTCCTTTAGGTCATAACCCAAAGCTCATGACCATAGGTGAGGATGGGAATGTAGATCTTGTACCTGTGATCTTGTCCTTTTGATCATAACCCACAGATCATGACCATAGGTGAGGATGGGAACGTAGATCTTGTACCCGTAATCTTGTCCTTTCGGTCATAACCCAAAGCTCATGACCATAGGTGAGGATGGAACATAGATCTTGTACCTATGATCTTGTCCTTTTGATCATAACCCACAGATCATGACCATAGGTGAGGATGGAACGCAGATCTTGTACCCGTGATCTTGTCCTTTAGGTCATAACCCAAAGCTCATGACCATTGGTGAGGATGGAACATAGATCTTGTACCTGTGATCTT
This sequence comes from Entelurus aequoreus, assembly GCF_033978785.1. Taxonomy (NCBI): domain Eukaryota; kingdom Metazoa; phylum Chordata; class Actinopteri; order Syngnathiformes; family Syngnathidae; genus Entelurus; species Entelurus aequoreus. The sequence continues at coordinate 7,107,445 of NC_084735.1, forward strand.
GTCCTTTAGGTCATAACCCAAAGCTCATGACCATAGGTGAGGATGGGAACGTAGATCTTGTACCTGTGATCTTGTCCTTTAGATCATAACCCAAAGATCATGACCATAGGTGAGGATGGAACGTAGATCTTGTACCTGTGATCTTGTCCTTTCGGTCATAACCCAAAGCTCATGACCATAGGAGAGGATGGAACATAGATCTTGTACCCGTGATCTTGTCCTTTCAGTCATAACCCAAAGCTCATGACCATAGGTGAGGATGGAACGTAGAACTTGTACCCGTGATCTTGTCCTTTAGGTCATAACCCAAAGCTCATGACCATAGGTGAGGATGGGAACGTAGATCTTGTACCTGTGATCTTGTCCTTTAGATCATAACCCAAAGATCATGACCATAGGTGAGGATGGAACATAGATCTTGTACATGTGATCTTGTCCTTTAGGTCATAACCCAAAGCTCATGACCATAGGTGAGGATGGGAACGTAGATCTTGTACCTGTGATCTTGTCCTTTAGATCATAACCCAAAGATCATGACCATAGGTGAGGATGGAACATAGATCTTGTACCTGTGATCTTGTCCTTTAGATCATAACCCAAAGCTCATGACCATAGGTGAGGATGGAACATAGATCTTGTACCTGTGATCTTGTCCTTTCGGTCATAACCCAAAGCTCATGACCATAGGTGAGGATGGGAACGTAGATCTTGTACCTGTGATCTTGTCCTTTAGATCATAACCCAAAGATCATGACCATAGGTGAGGATGGAACGTAGATCTTGTACCCGTGATCTTGTCCTTTAGGTCATAACCCAAAGCTCATGACCATAGGTGAGGATGGGAACGTAGATCTTGTACCCGTAATCTTGTCCTTTCGGTCATAACCCAAAGCTCATGACCATAGATGAGGATGGAACATAGATCTTGTACCTGTGATCTTGTCCTTTTGACCATAACCCACAGATCATGACCATAGGTGAGGATGGAACGTAGTTCTTGTACCCGTGATCTTGTCCTTTAGGTCATAACCCAAAGCTCATGACCATAGGTGAGGATGGGAACGTAGATCTTGTACCTGTGATCTTGTCCTTTAGATCATAACCCAAAGCTCATGACCATAGGTGAGGATGGGAACGTAGATCTTGTACCTGTGATCTTGTCCTTTCGGTCATAACCCAAAGCTCATGACCATAGGTGAGGATGGAATGTAGATCTTGTACCTGTGATCTTGTCCTTTAGGTCATAACCCAAAGCTCATGACCATAGGTGAGGATGGAATGTAGATCTTGTACCCGTGATCTTGTCCGTTGGGTCATAACCAAAAGCTCATGACCATAGGTGAGGATGGGAACGTAGATCTTGTACCTGTGATCTTGTCCTTTAGATCATAACTCAAAGATCATGACCGTAGGTGAGGATGGAACGTAGATCTTGTACCCGTGATCTTGTCCTTTTGGTCATAACCCAAAGCTCATGACCATAGGTGAGGATGGGAACGTAGATCTTGTACCTGTGATCTTGTCCTTTAGATCATAACCCAAAGATCATGACCATAGGTGAGGATGGAACGTAGATCTTGTACCTGTGATCTTGTCCTTTAGGTCATAACCCAAAGCTCATGACCATAGGTGAGGATGGGGACGTAGATCAACCGGTAAACTGAGAGCTTTGCCTTCCGGCTGAGCTCCTTCTTTACCACAACGGATCGATACAGCGTCCGCATCACTGAAGATGCCGCACCGATCCACTCTTCCCTCACTCGTGAACAAGACTCTGAGGTACTTGAACTCCTCCACATGGGGCAAGATCTCCTCCCCAACCCGGAGATGGCACTCCACCCCAAAAGATAAAGTCATAATTCATGATGTAGAATTTTCATAAACTTTCTTAATGTATTTTTCATACTTGTCCCTGTCTCTGTTCCTTGAAGTCGTACTTCAAAGCCATCATTCTATCATCTGTGGGTATTCTTCTGTACAACTTCCTGTTTTTTACTTCTTTATTTATTGCTATTTGATTGGTAAAGGGTCAGTGAAATAGCAAATTTTCAAGCTGCTGTTTGTTTTGTTTCTGAAGTCATTAGTAAAAATACTGTCAACCAGGCGCAGACTGTACTTTTTGTCTATAAAGTCTTTAATCTGCTTTTGTTTCTTCGGATTTAGGAAATCAGTGACAAAGTCCCCGCAAACAAAAGTTACTTTTTGATTATTATCTGTGCGAGTTGTGAGGCAGGTATCTGATATTGCAAACGGTTCATTGGACTGTCCCAGACTTTTTTGACAATTAATGCTAACTGTGCGGAAAAAAATATTTATCTGCGTCACTATCATTATCGTAATCAAGCCGTCTATTGTCTGTGTCACGAAGTGTCAAATACAAATTATTTTGTCATTACTCACTGTGGAGGCTGTTTCCGAGCCGAACCAGTTGGGGGAGTTCTCAGTCAGAGATTGTTTGCCATACGGGAATAAGAAATAAGGGAAGAAGAAGGAAGGGAGTGGGTGTAATGACTAGAATCAGAATAGTTTTATTGCCATTGTTTGAGAACGGGTTCACAAACTAGGAATTTTTCTTGGTGCAATGGTGCAACATAAAACACATATTTGGTAAATAAAGGAGCTGTAACTGAGCTATTAGATAGACTTAGAAGGAATTCAAGGAATTCAAGGAGCTACTGTTAGGAGTTATTGTTCATTTGCCTGATGGCCGAGGGGAAACAACTGTTCAGGTGGCGGGAGGTGTGGGTCTGGATGGAGCGTAGTCTCCTGCCTGAGGGGAGAGGGGAGAATAGTGTGTGTCCAGGGTGAGAAGAGTCAGCTGTGATCCGACCCACACGCCTCCTGGTCCTGGAGGAGAACAAGTCCTGGAGGGATGGGAGCTTGCAGCCAATCACCTTCTCAGCAGCACGTACGATGCGCCGCAGTCTATTCTTATCCTGGACTGTGGCGCCGGGGAACCACACTGTGATGGAGGAGGTCAGGATGGACTCTATGATGGCTGAGTAAAACTGCACCAGCATCTCGGTCGGCACCTTAAGTTTCCTCAGCTGCCGCAGGAAGTACATCCTCTGCTGGCTCTTCTTGATGAGGGAGCTGATGGTCAGCTCCCACTTGAGATCCTGGGTGATGGTAGTGCCCAAGAAACAGAAGGAGTCCACAATGGGGACGGGGGTGGAAGAGTCAATCAGGGTAAGAGGGGATGGTGGGGCTGTGACTTTCCTGAAGTCCATGATCATCTCCATTGTTTTCTGGGCATTCAGCTCCAGGTTGTTGAGGACTAGAATGTTAGCACCAACAACGTGCTGGCCAGAAAGTTAGGCAGGACTACGTCTGGCCGGTAAAAAGAATGTCAGTTCTAGTACAGTTTGAAATTATCAATGAAAGTAAAGAAATTCTGACTGCAAGTGCGTTGGATCCAACTGTTCAAGGACAGGAGTCGATTGAAGAGATCAACGTTGGGCGAAGTAACTGGCAGAGGGCTACTGACTTACCACACAGAGGCCCCGTATACACCGCTCACCAATTTTTTTTTTACCAGTCTAAACCAGTGGTCCCCAAACTACGGTCCGCGGGCCAGATACGGCCCGCCAGCATCCAAAATCCGGCCCGCAGGTAGTCCCGAGTAATAAAATGTTTATTTATTTTGTTATTTTTTATTTTTAGCAATAGCAATGTGGAAAGTTACGTTAGCTGTCATTGAGTGTAGACTATATCAAAGGGGTGCCCAAACTATGGCCCAGATACGGCCCGCCTGCATCCAAAATCCGGCCCGCGGGTAGTCCCGAGTAAAAAAAAAAGTATTTATTTTTTAGAATTTTTTTTTCAAGACTTATGCAGATCCCAAATACACATCAGCGGGTACCAGAGGTAAGAACAGTTGCTCTTTCATAATATTGCAAAACAAAACACCAGTTAATATGTCCGCTAATAGGTGCCATTTTGCGGTCCTTATACACACACCATAGTAATACTGGTATGTTTAATGCGCTGACAATCCATCAAGCGGTGCGGCTTCATAGCTTACCGAAGTCGTACTAAAAACATTTTGGCAGATTTTTGAGCGTCGTCTGTAATGTTCTATATTTTCAATGGAACATTTTGAGATAGGCTCCAGCGCCCCCCCGCAACCCCGAAGGGAATAAGCGGTAGAAAATGGATGGATGGATTTAAAGTTTTGGTGTTGTTTACTTCAGTCATCTTGCAGTCTACACATATCTCTTATGTGTGACTGCCATCTACTGGTCACAGTAGATCATTACACCATGCTTCGAGGCCGGTAAGCACAACCAGAATCATGCCGTACATTAGGCGCACCGGGTTTTAAGGCGCATTGTCGACTTTTGAGAAAATGAAAGGATTTTAAGTGCGCCTTATAGTGCGAAAAATACGGTACATTTAAAGGCCTACTGAACGCCACTACTAGCGACCACGCAGTCTGATAGTTTATATATCAATGATGAAATCTTAACATTGCAACACATGCCAATACGGCCGGGTTAACTTATAAAGTGCAATTCTAAATTTCCCGCCACACTTCCTGTTAAAAACGTTTTATTATGCTGACGTATGCGGGTGACGTCACGAGGACAAGGGAAGTATTCGGAGCCCGGAGAATCCTATACAACAAGCTCTGTTTTCATTTCATAATTCAACAGTATTCTGGACATCTGTGTTGGTGAATCTTTTGCAATTTGCTTAATGAACAATGGAGGCTGCAAAGAAGAACGTTGTAGGTGGGATCGATCGGTGTATTAGCGGCTGGCTGTAGCAACACACAAGGACTTAGCAGACGCCTAGCCGATGCTAGCCGCCAAACCCACGGATGAAGTCCTTCGTCGCGCCGTCGATCGCTGGAACGCAGGTGAGCACGGCTGTTGATGGGCAGATGAGGGCTGGCTGGCGCTAATGTTTTTATCATAGCTCTGTGAGGTCCGGTTGCTAAGTTGCTAAATTAGCCTTAGCGTCGTTAGCAACAGCATTGTTAAGCTTTACCTGGCTGAGAATTATTAACCGTGTATTTACATGTCCATGGTTTAATAGTATTGTTGATCTTCTGTCTATCCTTCCAGTCATGGATTTATGTATTTTGTTTCTATCTGCATTTGAGAACGATGCTATCACGTTAGCTCAGTAGCTAAGTGTGTCACCGATGTATTGTCGTGGAGATAAAAGTCACTTTGAATGTCCATTTCGCGTTCTCGACTCTCATTTTCAAGAGGATATAGTATCCGAGGTGGTTTAAAATACAAATCCGTGATCCACAATAGAAAAAGGAGAGAGTGTGGAATCCAATGAGCCAGCTTGTACCTAAGTTACGGTCAGAGCGAAAAAAAGATACGTCCTGCACTGCCTCTAGTTCTTCACTCTAATGTTCCTCATCCACGAATCTTTCATCCTCGCTCAAATTAATGGTGTAATCGTTGCTTTGTCGCTCCAAATCTCTCTCGCTCCATTGTAAACAAAGGAAAATTGTGAGGAATATTACCTCCTGTGACGTCACGCTACTTCCGGTACAGGCAAACAAAAGTTGCGAACTTTATCGGCGATGTTCTCTACTAAATCCTTTCAGCAAAAATATGGCAATATCGCGAAATGATCAAGTATGGCATAAAATGGATCTGCTATTCCCGTTTAAATAAAAAAAATTCATTTCAGTAGGCCTTTAATTTACTTTCATGTAAAAAAAAACCTCATTTTGAAGGTGTTGCGATTTTTATTTTATGTTATAGTAGTAGCCCCTTCCTCCCGGTCAACTTCCTTTGTTTTCACTTCATGGAAGTGCACATGCGAGTGACGTCAAGGCCACATTGGGGCCTGTGCACGTTTACGCTGGAGTCTGATAAAAACCACATTTGACTCGCGGTGTAAACAGTCAGCTGGAAAAAAATCGGATCCAAAAATAACCTGATTTGGGCCACTTTTTGCCTGCTGTGCAAACGTAGTCTTAAACCTGTTTCTCTCACCTGTGGCAGCTCAGACTGCGCTGGAGCATTGCCTTTGTTGTTGTTGCTGTAGGATGTTACTAATTGTCTGTATTGCATGGCAACTGTTTCTGTTGTGTGCTTTAATTGGGGCGCGAAGATTAATTGCTTATGCTTTTGTGCACGTCTTCGCTGTACTTCCTTGTGCTATTTATGAGAATCAACAACGCTCAACTGCACGTCACCACCTGTCTCCTGCATGCTTTGTCTTTGACCTTTTTTTTTTACTTAAAGAAAGCAAATTAACAATCAGAATAGTTAGGAAGATTAAAAAATATATGAATAAATAAATGAATACAAAAAATAAAAAATGAATATATGAAATACAATATTTTTTACATACATAAACACAAAATAAAACATGTCAACAAGTTGCATAAAATACATTAAAAATACAATATAAATAAGGCACTGCACAAAACAAGATATCAAACCAGTATGACTTTAACAACTATATTACAAAAAAAGGGGATCCTACAGAGTTCTCTATTTGTGCTTTTTAATATTGCATTAACTAGAATGACTTACAAATGACTGTACTACAGGGAGTACTGTAATTACCTAACGTTACATTATTATTTTCCATAACAATTTAGCCCCCTCCACAATATTAACCCGACGTTAAAACAGAACTAGCTATTTATTGATTAGCAATTGCCGAATCATGTAACATTAGCTTAATGCCAGGTTACTATCACATTCTGTAACAGACAAATAATTTCATGTAGGCTAACGTTGACTACCTGTTACCTCTGTCTTTTTCTCGTTTCTCCTCCTCTTCTTTTCTCTTTTTTCTTCCCTGGGCACCTGACAGTTTTGGCCGTTTTGACATCTTGTGTAGTTTTTTGATGTGGTGACGTCCAAAAAGAGTCATGATACGGGAAGGGAGGGGGCGCACCGTGCGGGGGGGGAGAGGGGGGGGTAATGTTGTAACAAATAATATTTCTATTAAATAGGCTTTACTTTGCATTTTAATTAACGTGGGAATATTTTTTGTATTTAGAAATAATAACACCAACTTTTTTTTTTTTTTTTTCTCCAACATTTGTGGCACTGGCGTGGCGCCCCCTGATGGACGGCGCCCTTAGCATTTGCCTATACGGCCTATGCCACGGGCCGGCCCTGGATGGCAACATATGTTGCTCCAAAAGCTGTATGTACCTTTCAGCATTAATGGCGCCTTCACAGATGTGTAAGTTACCCATGTCTTGGGCACTAATACACCCCCATACCATCACACATGCTGCCTTTTACACTTTGCGCCTAGAACAATCCGGATGGTTCTTTTCCTCTTTGGTCCGGAGGACACAACGTCCACAGTTTCCAAAAACAATTTGAAATGTGGACTCGTCAGACCACAGAACACTTGTCCACTTTTTGTATCAGTCCATCTTAGATGAGCTCAGGCCTAGCGAAGCCAACGGCATTTTTGGGTGTTGTTGATAAACCGTTTTTCGCCTTGCATAGGAGAGTTTTAACTTGCACTTACAGATGTAGCGACCAACTGTAGTTACTGACACTGGGTTTCTGAAATGTTCCTGAGCCCATGTGGTGATATCCTTTACACACTGATGTGGCTTGTTGATGCAGTACAGCCTGAGGGATGGAAGGTCACGGGCTTAGCTGCTTACGTGCAGTGATTTCTCCAGATTCTCTGAACCCTTTGATGATATTACGGAGCGTCGATGGTGAAATCCCTAAATTCCTTGCAATAGCTGCTTGAGAAAGGTTTTTCTTAAACTGTTCAACAATTTGCTCAGGCATTTGTTGACAAAGTGGTGACCCTCGCCCCATCCTTGTTTGTGAATGACTGAGCATTTCATGGAATCTACTTTTATACCCAATCATGGCACCCACCTGTTCCCAATTTGCCTGTTCACCTGTGGGATGTTCCAAATAAGTGTTTGATGAGCTTTTCTCAGCTTTATCAGTATTTATTGCCACCTTTCCCAACTTCTTTGTCACGTGTTGCTGGCATCAAATTCTAAAGTTAATGATTATTTGCAAAAAAAAAAGGTTTATCAGTTTGAACATCAAATATGTTGTCTTTGTAGCATATTCAACCGAATATGGCTTGAAAAGGATTTGCAAATCATTGTATTCCGTTTATATTTACATCTAACAATTTCCCAACTCATATGGAAACGGGGTTTGTACATGACTTTGGCTCCTGGGTAACATCTTTTGGTGGGTTTGAAGAAGCGGGCATTTCTGAAGTCAAATCTGGCTTGAGAACAGCAAGAGCCAACCTGTCCCGGGGACATCAGACATAGACGGAGCCTACGGCAAGGCATTCAAGGCCCTCACCACAGAACTGCGAAAGCGACATCCCTCAACTCAAAAACCTGAACATTTTCTTTGCACGCTTCGATGCACAAAACAACAGCGGCCCACAGAAAACCCCATCCCCTCCCCACGACCACACCCTGTGTCCGTCAGCGGGAAGAGGACACTCTCCACCATCAACACCCGCAAAGCAACAGGCCCCGACAACAACCCCGGTAGTGTGCTGAAGGACTGCGCGGAGGAACTGAAGGATGTCTTCACAGACATCCTTAACACCTCCATAAAGCAAATCATCATGTTTCAAAGCCGCCACCATCATACCTGTGCCAAAGACATCATCCCCATCCTGCTATCATGACTACCATCTTCTGGCACTGACTCCCACCATAATGAAGAGCTTCGTCCTGTTGTTTGGTGCTGTTCTGCTCTTATGTTTAGACGAAAGATGGAATTTAACCACTGTCTACAATCTTGCATACTGCCCTTGCGTGTTCATTAACATGTACTGTCTTGCGTGTTCATTAACATGTACTGTCTCTGTCTTCAAAATAAAGTCAACGATAATGTAGAACACAACCCTAAAGATACAAACATTGATGCAGTTTTACCTTCGACATCAACACTACAAGGGATTACTGACGAAGTAGGCCACATTCATCTTCATTCATATTCACAAAGCAACACAAAATATTGCTAAAAGGAACAGCTGGACCTGAACCTCGCCCAGGGCACAAGCCGGCTGGGAGGCACAGTCTTTCCAACATGTCCTGGGTCTAGTCCAGGGTGTACAAGGAACCTTGATGTTGTTGTCATTCTCTGGTCCCCACCACACACACAGACCACATTCTATCACGGCGATGGCATCGTTATCCAAAAGTAGTGGAATTCTCTCTCACTGAGGAACCCGTTCTAATGATCATGTAGTAGAATTTCTGACCTTTGAGCTATATTTCGTGTCTATCAAGAATGTCTGCTTGTTTCATTCCTCTTCTATTCTATACCATTGAAGGACCAGATGTAGGATAAAGTTGAATATGGAGTCGCTCTGACCATTCTACAAAATGTGTTGATTGTCTAAGCATGATTAAGGGATTCAAGGATGTTGCAAAACAAACATGTCGAAAACAACGGGACCTTGGGGCATGGGGAAACAGATAAAATGGGCAGAAGACTAGGACTCTGGAAGATTGCTTGATTCTTGTGTCCTCCGGAGGACGTTTGTTTGTCTGCATGGGCAGCTTAATCCAACTTTGTACTTTTGACTATGGGTGAATAAACCTTTTGTACTAAACTCACTTTTGTTGCTGTTTAAGCTTCGGACAATCCACTGCAATCATCTCAAGACACCCAGAACGCTGGATATAATGCTGAAGCGTTACTGTTCCATCTGTGGTAAATTACACCGTGCACCATGTTCTTATATGATTGTGAACTAGCATGTATTTGTATTTGGCAACAGAATCTTTTAGGGGATTATTCTATTAAGGAAATATGCCCTTAGATAGCTCGGGGTGCAGAGGTCGAAAAATGAACGAAAGGGAAAGCAAAACGTAAGTAAAACTGAACTGGCTACAAAGTAAACAGAATGCTGGACGACAGCAAAAACCCACGGCGTCCACAAAGTACATGACGTGACAATCAACAATGTCCACACAAAGAAGGATAATAACAATGTAAACAATGCCACCAAAATAACAGCGCAAGACAAGAACTGAAGCACTACACACAAAAAGGGCCAACGACCTGGTGGAGTTTCATTTTTTAACGTTTCCTGCTGGTGGTGTGCCTCCGGATTTTTTTATGAAAAAAATGGGCCTTGCCTTTAAAAAAGGTTGAAAAAAACTGACTTACACATCTGTGAAGGCACCATTAATGCAGTGGAAGGTCCATACGGGTTTTGGAGCAAGCAAGGTCTTTTTCACGGACGCCCCTGCTTATTTCAGCAAGACAATGCCAAGCCACGTTCTGCACGTGTTACAACAGCGTGGCTTCGTAGTAAAAGAGTGCGGGTACTAGACTGGCCTGCCTGTAGTCCAGACCTGTCTCCCATTGAAAATGTGTGGCGCATTATGAAGCGTCAAATACCACAACGGAGACTCCGGACTGTTGAGCAACTTAAGCTGTACATCATACGAGAATGGGAATAATTTCCACTTCAAAAATGTGTCTCCTCAGTTCCCAAACCTTTACTGAGTGTTGTTAAAAGGAAAGGCCATGTAACACACTGGTAAAAATGCCTTTTTTGCAAATTCTAAGTTCATGATTATTTGCAAAAATAAATGAAGTTTGTCAGTGTGAACATGAAATATCTTGTCTTTGCAGTCTATTCAATTGATAATGAGTTGAAAAGGATTTTCAAATCATTGTATTCTCTTTTTATTTACCATTTACACAACCAAATCAAATTTATTTATTATGCACAATTAAAATGTACCACAGGGGTAGCCAAAGTGCTGTACAATGGGCAGGTTAAAAGATAACACAAGAGAAACGAGCAAGCACAACACAACACAAACAGAGCATGATAAAAAATTTAAAAAAAATTTAAAAAAATAAAATAAAATAAATAAAACATAAAAAAACAGGTTCACAGCAGATGCATTGTGGGATGCCGTAGCAGGATGGAGATCACTCAGTGTTAAAAGCCGTGGAATAAAAGTATGTTTTTAAGAGGGATTTAAAAACAAGAAGAGAGGAGGCCTGTCTAACTCTCAGAGGTAAGTCGCTCCAGAGCTTTGGAGCAGCAGTGGCGAAAGCTCTGTCACCTCTATGCTTCAGCCTTGTGTCAGGGACCGTCAATAGCAGCTGATCGGCTGATCTTAGGGATCGGGGGGGGGGGGGCTGAAAGAGGTCGGAGAGATAAGTTGTAGCGAGGTTGTTTAGACATTTAAAAACAAATAGTAGGAGTTTAAAATGTATTCGGTAACGCACAGGGAGCCAGCGAAAGGACGCTAGTGTACTACAACGTGACAACTTCACTGCTTTTGTCTTTTGTAAGTGAACTGGGTGTTTCATGGAAACATTCATGGTTGCAAGTCAAACAATCAAACGAATGTCAAACGTAAGTCCAACAATCAAATGTAGACACCCTAAAAACGCACAAAGAACTCATTGTTTGAAAAGTCAATCAAACGTAAACACCCTAAGAAAAAATGCTTGTTGATGGAAATGCTGCCTGACAACATAGTCATAGTCCAATTAAAGCACTTAAATGTCTGGGAAAAAGCAGCAGTAATTAACTAATGGGACTTAAATATGTTGAACCACACCTGAGTGTTCACCTCATCAAAAAAACTGGACTGGACTTAGAGTTCAAGCACGGTGATGGTCTCCACTTCTTGATGAGAGTGAGGCCCTTTGGTAAGTGTGACCATTAGCCGGGAGTCTCACATAAGCGATAGGTGCGGACTGCAAGATGACTCTAGCAAGCAAGCAAGCCCAAAACTTCGAGGTTTCATCGAGACTATAGAACATTACACACGGCGCTCAAAAATCAGTCAAAATGTTTTAGTACGACTTTGATGGATTGGTGGCGTATTACGGCTACCAATGGCTTCAACATACTATTATTATTTAGTATTATTAGGGTGTGTGTAAAAGGACAGCAAAATAGCACCTAATAGCAGACATTTTGTTTCACATTATCATGCACAACTGACTTCTCTCACTTGTTGGTTCCTGCTGATGTGTATTTGAGATCTGCATAAATAAAACGGTGCATCTTGAAAGCGGCTTGAAGATGGTGTGTAAAACATAATCAATGCAACATTTTGACCAAAGAAGCACCATTACATGTTGCGCCTTTTGTGTAAATATAGACCTGAATAGAGCCACACATCGGCGGTGCGCCCTATGGTCCAAAAAAATGTCATTAGTTTATAAAATGAGGATGAAATCGGTCATGGAGCAGGCCTTGATGATTTTGTACATTAGTGTAATGAGTCTTGTTTGTTTATATGTTTCTACTAAAGCAAATTCATGGGAAATACATCCATCCATCCATCCATTTTCAACCGCTTATCCGGAATGGGGTTGCGGGGACAACAGCTCCAGCAGAGACCCCCAGACTTCCCTCTCCAGAGCAACATTAGCAACTTCCGCCTGGGGGGATCCTGAAGCGTTCCTAGGCCAGAGAGGAGATGTAATCCCCCCATCTGGTCCTTGGCCTGCCCCGGGGTCTCCTCCCAGTGGGACGTGCAACGAGGACCTACCTAGGGAGACGCTCGTGAGGCATCCGCACGAGATGCTCGAACCACCTAAGCTGGCTCCTTTCCAAGCGAAGGAGCAGCGGCTCTACTCCGAGTCTCTCTCGGGTGACTGAACTCCACACCCTATCTCTAAGGGAAATGCCAGCCACCCTCCTATCGGTCATGACCCACACTTCATGACCATAGGTGAGAGTAGGAATGTAGATAGCTCGATAGACTGAGAGCTTTGCCTTCTGACTCATGGGAAATACATTTCTAAGTAATTATTTTTTTTATTGGAAAATAAGCTTAACACTCTTAGAACTAATTGTAAATCTTGCTGGTGCATTTTCATCCAAATATTAAACACAATACGACTGCTTTCCAAGACGAGCATGAACTTCTCACCCTATCTCTAAGGAAGATGTCAACCACCCTTCTGAGGAAACTCATTTTGACCGCTTGTATCCGCGATCTTATCCTTTCGGTCATGACCCACACTTCTAGACCATAGATGAGAGTAGGAATGTAGATAGCTCGGTAGACCGAGAGCTTTGCCTTCTGCAAGGACAGGACAGTGCCATTGGTCCTCGGTCCTCATATTGCCACACATCAGCAAGGAGCCTTGGAGTCACCTTTGACAGCTTGCTTAAGATGGACGGACAAATGAGCTCT